>NC_133526.1:160468214-160773589 GCF_048544455.1 Silene latifolia
TGTAGCGCGAGTTATTAACTTATTAAGGGTAGTTTTGTAATTCAACGTTTTTTGTATAAGAAGTCGTCCTCTAGTTGTTTTTGTCATTCCTTATTCTCTTTTTTCTCTTTGTTCCCAAACTTCCACCATTTTTTCTCCCAAATTAAGGAGCTATGGCGCAGATCTCATAGTCAATGGAATTTGTGTAATTCAATCGTAATTTATGCAATTCATTCGTCTCTATGCTTACAGTTTACATCAACCGATGGAGTTTCGTACGGTTCTCCCTCATCTCTCTCACATTTGTTTCCAAATTCACTGTTTTTCACTTCGTTTTTCGATTTAATTTTGTATTATTGCAGATAAATAAGGTGGATTTAACTACTTTGACCTACTTAGATTGTTGATCGATTCAATGTAAGATTATTTTACCGATTCGATTTCGATTTTCATTGCTAATATTTGTAGTTTTGAACATTATTTCATGAATTACTTGCTCAATTTGTGGAAAGCTTGGTTATTCGGAATAATTTTCGATTTTTATTGCTAATAATTCTGCATCTCTAGTGATATTGCGACGTTTACGGAGCTAGGACCGTTGTTTATGGAAGAAAATTCAGGTGTGACATTTCTTATATTTCAATTTTGCCAATTTTTACAATTAGGTTTTGTAATTGTGCATTTGAGCTTGTATTCATGTCGATGTATTGTTCATATCTTCCCATGCTTTTCATAATCTATGCTTTAATTTGATTCTAATCAGGATATTTGTGCCAATGTCGAATAAAATCGCCATATAAATCGGTGACGCATGCGGCAACGAAGCTTCAACGATGATGTGACTATTCTGATGGTACCATCTTTCTATATTAATTGGCATTTGAATAACCTCATTTAGTGTTTAATTTTTATATCATTTCTTTATCTTGTGATTCAAATTCTAAAACGACAAATCTTCTTTCAATTCATTTATATGTGTGTTACAGTAATGGTATGGTTGTGTTACTCTATTGGTACACGTGTGTTACAGTAATGGTATGGTTGTGTTACTCTATTGGTATAAACGTGTTACTCCATTATAATGGTATTCCGTATATATGTGTTATTATAATGGTGTGCTTATGTTACACTAATGATATATGTGTGTTATTATAATGATATTAGTGTGAGTGCAATATAAAGAACTCGTCATTTCCGTAAAAAGAACGATATGTTAAAAGTATTGAGTTTAAATTAGAATGTTGAACAAACAGATGAATTCAGGGATGAGTAGATGAACTAGTTTTTGGTATCCACTGGCGAGAGGGAGTACTTAATAATCCTTTTTATCACTTGAGTGGTTGCTTACTTGTTTGCTTGTGTCTAAGTTCAAAAACCATACATTGTTGCAAGCAAGTATTTTCCTTTTAATTAGACCGATGAAGTTTTACATTCTACATGTATGTAAGGTGATAGTTTGTAATCCATTATGGAATGGTGCATGTTTCTAGAGTATTAGGTTAGAACTTCAGCTGAACTGATCGATCATGAAAGTGATCGAAGCGTAATACATTAACACTCATCCCCATTGACATTGACTATAATGTTCCACAAATAGAAGACACCTTCAACTAGCTGTTACTTAGTTTCTGTTGAACAACATCTTTCGACATGCATTTATTCGACTTTGACGACGACGATGTTAATGGAAGATTCAATAAGAAAAAGTTTAATTGATCACACATGTATTATTCTAACTAAGAGTTTTAATACTTTTGTTTGTTCTCATGTTAATAGCATCTAGTTAGATTTTATAGCATCTAGTTAGATTTTATCATCTCCCCTCTCTCCAACTCTAGTTTTTGTTTTTATGTTACAATGACACCATATACATGTTACAATAATTGTTCATGTGTGTTATAATAATTTCATAACAAAAAATAGTCTCTTCGAATCTGACTTCCGATTTGCTTATCAGATTACGTGTGTTGTTATAATGGTATAGTGGTGAAGTAGTATACGTGTGGTGTTATAATGGCATAGTGGTGTCAGTATAATGGGTGGGGTAATTGTGTTACTATATAGGTATATTTGTGTTACGCTATTGGTATACATGTGTTATAATAATAGTATAGGGGTGTTGCAATCAAATCTGCAGTAAAAAAACACCAATTTCGTAAATTCGATAAAATGTGATAAGGTTGAAAGGACCAGGTATAGGTCTGATGTCTTTCTTTTCAGCAGGTACTGTTATAGGATCTTATTGCTTGAATGTTTATTGTTTTAATTTTTGTTTTCGGTTTTTAACAATTTATGCTTCTTAGTTTATGGTCATTTGTAAGCCTATTGCAACTTGTATGTTGTGTTTGTTAAACTTGATGAACTTGATGAACTGAATTTGAGGTTTTATCGGCTTAATGACTTCTTGGTGATGAATTAAAAGTTGCCAGCTCAAGTGATGAACTCTTAGTTTGATGATTATAGCTAAGATTTAAAACCATTAAAGTTGACGAAATATAACTGTGTTAATGTGTGCTGGTACATTTGTGTATAGAAGGGAATATAATATACAAGCTCGCGTATAAGGACTTTTTCATTGTGTTTGTGAGGCTTCATAAGGATGATATGCAATAAGCTGACAATGGCAAACTGGCAAAGTGTGTCATAGACTCATAGCGGGATTAACTGGTCTTTATTTGCTTTACCGCTGATCATGTTTTCTCATTGCTGCTTCATTTTGACATTAACAACTCTTATACAATGTGCTTTCACTTACAGATGTCGGAACTATTCAACTAAAAGATCTCGTTAACTGGCAAAATACCTTCAGGCCTCTTTAATACTATGTCTGAATTTTCGGGATGTTGGCAAAAGGATGCAACCTACACAAAGACACTGGCCTTTGATGTCATAACTTTATACACAGTTGCTTTACAGCAAACTCATTTGGTGTTGCGTGACCATGTGAAACAAGTTGTCCCTTCAACATGGGAGCCAACTCCATTGGCAAGGTTACATATTGTTCATCATCTTCAGTTTTTTCTTATTGTTAGATTCCTGTATACGTTAAAAGATTAGGGTTGATGCCAAACATAGGATGATTGTTATGAGTATGATTGAGAGAACATATAGCGATATGGGTGTTAAACTCTTATACTTAAATCTCATATTCTAACCGTCCTGTATGGGCTCGTTGGAACATATAGCGAACTAAGAAAGTTGTTCGTATCATGAACACACTCTTGCCAGACTGTAAGAAGTGGTGGTGTTCCCCATCATTCTTACTTCAAGATTTCTTAAAATTATAAGTTAAGCTCACTGAAGAATTCTACAGTTGTATATATTGGAAAAGATCAGGTGCCACTCATTTCATCTTTGTTTACTTAGTATTATATATTGAAGGCTATTAGCTCAAATGGGAGAGCAATGTGCAAATTTTGCACAAAGGTATGGGTTCGAATCCCATATTGTCTAGTTAATGTAACCATCTCTAGCACTAATGATAAGCCATGACCAAATTTATGCGTGGTGCAAAATTAAGGATGAACAGCCCATGAAACTCAAGTGTGCTACTCCAACATGCATGAGCATGTAACACAACACTGGAGCGAGCAGAGATTCAGAGGCCAGCGAGTGTATAACAACTATTAGGGCATATCCTTGTCAAAGCAGGATACAAGTTTAAGTCTTTTGTAACTTTAAAAATCATGTATTATTTGAATTTAACGCAAGTAGACACGACACAAACGGACATTAACCCAGTAATCCATTAATGCTGAGTAACTATCTTCGTTATCTAAAGTAACACTAGTATATAATAACCAATATGGGAGTCGAACCCACATCTTGTGCATTGCACAATGCTCTACCATTTGAGCTAATTGGCATTCGATCAAAAAGAGTAAATTAATCATGATATTCATGGCACTAGTATCCTTCTCTTCTTTTGTGAGACAAATGAACAACTCATATACACAAGTCTAGCACTTATCTAGCCCTTATCTATACCGTGTTGTAGCCCAACAAACTGAGTATTAGAACATAAACTTAAGTCATGCAATGACTCAATTCAATAGTGAACAAACAGAGTATACCGAAACATTATCAATAATGGATAATATATGTTACAGCAACATTCAATATATGTTACAAGAAGAGCTCACATGTGTTACAATGACAATATTCCTATTATGAGGGACAAAAGATAATGTGCTACAAATCTACAATAACCAAATTTTAACAACTGATAATGCGTGTTACAATAACAAATAATTATACTTTACAAGAAGACAACATATGTGTTACAATCACTGTACTCATATGAATGAACTCAGGGGATATTGATAAATTATGTTAAAATAACCACAAATTTTTATTACAATTCTAATCCGATTTAACATTGACAAAACGTCAATCCAAGTACCAGACAACCCTCTTCAGAATGCCTATGGCTAATTCAGCTTATCCCAAAAACATAAACATGGTATCTTGTTCATCACATTACTCTTTTAAATTATGCGAGACAAAGATAATGATAAATATGTTACAATAACCACAAATATATGTTACAATAATAACAAATTTGTGTTACATTAGCAAAATCATATGTATTACAATAAGCATTGGTTTATGTTACTGTAACGACGAACATGTATTACAATAACATGTATTACAACAGAAATCTCAATATTAGTTACTTCATAATAATCATACATACTCTACCTTTAAGCTAAACGACTTTTATGATAAACTCATTTAAATCTCCCAAAATTCGACCCAAATTAGCCAAAAGTTATTCCAATTACATATAATCTATTCGATTAGAGTTGCCTATCTCCACAACTAATATATTTAAGATATCATTTATCGATGGATAAATTACCAATTTTCACCACAATAAATTTTGAAAAATCATCTACAAGCTTTTCAATTGATTTAACTAATTGTAAGAACATGAAGTAATAGAAAGAAATATCTTACCTTGATGTTGTCGTTGTGGCTATACAAATTGAGATTTCATTTTCAATTGAAGTTTCTTTATTAGCATTTGCATTTTTTGGAAATTTATGGAGTTTTCTAGGGTTTCTTATTTTTAGTGTGTTTTTACTGGAAAACGAAATAGAGAGAGACCGAGCTGAAGAGAGAGACTGTAACTGTGTAAATGTGAGCGAGAGTCAGTAAACAAACTTCAGCGCTTTTTTTATTTTTATTTTTAGATTTTCGATCAATCGTGGCCCTTGATTTCGTCAGATCGTACAACCCTGTGGACAGCGGGCCGCCCACGGGGGCGCTTGGTGAGAACGAAACAAGCGTTTGCATTTTGTATGGAGTCGCCACCAATTTTTATGGGAAATTGGAACCGTTCGAATACCTCGCGTCATGTCAAGACACAAAGTAGAGACATGAACACTAAGCAATCGTTACCCTTAGCATTCTATGTCTAGAATGACTCTCGTGGATGCCAATGAACACGGGTGCTCACGGAGATCTGGAGTAAGGGGTGAGGGTACGTATTAGGAAGCTCTTTTGATCGAACACCTAATCCCGCCCGCCTCGATAGCGGCCTCTACTAATGATTAGGGAAGTTATTCGTACTCGATATATCGTCGGCTATATGCATGCAATGCAACATCCAAGTTTTAATCCTAGCATGTGAGAATTTAACTAAGTCGGTTGACACGTAATTAGCATACAATTGGGTCGAAGTAGGATTTAATGTTGATTTACATGTGAAAACATACAAATGATAAAAGAAATGCAATAATTGAAAAGAAAATTACAATAATTACAATGGAATAGGCGATTTATGTCGAAAATACCTTCAAAACGGATAATTTGAGAAAAAGAATAAAAGAAGGAATTACGAACAGAACAGAAGTGATAATACGGATAATAGTTAGTTAATACGTAAGCTAATTAAACTAGGTCAAGGCGAAACGGAGTTCGGGGACGAACTCATCACGAACAGCGCAGAGATCGCGCCCTGCGGAAGAGGCGCGGCGATTCTTGCTGCGTCTGTTCCAAGGGTGAGTTCTGGTTGTGAAGCCGGAACTGCAAGTCATTAATGTCGATTGGTAAATTTGATGATTGATTGATAATATTTACTCGGATGAAAGTAATTAACAGATTAATTATATGTGAACGATGGTCATAAAAGCGATAAACATGAATGAGATGGAATTAAACGAATTAGTTACATGATGAAGCGATGTTAATGAATGAGTCCTCTGTTGAAATAAATTAACTAGTCTAAACATGATGAATATACAACGAATATACGACAAACATGTGAATAAACAAACGAAAACTATATCAATGACGAATCCCAGAAACCCAATATGAACAAATTGAATCTCTGAAATCCGGGTTTGAATTTAATGACGAAAACCCGTAAATATTGGATTATTTAGGATTTAAGTCGGACTTATGATGATTAAAACAAGTTAATGATGATGATTAATATGATACAATATACATGTGAATTATCAGTGACGATTATATCAAAGAATTAACGGACGAGCAAATAGCAAATAAAAAGAAAGCGAATTACAGAGGACGAGGAAGAAGAAAAGAAGCGAGGCTGCGGCGGCCTCACGAAAAAGGCGCAGCGAACTGCGCTCCTTCGAAGAGGCGCAGCAGTTGCTGCGTCTTTTCTCGACGTCTGTCTACTGGAAATCCGCAAAAACAGGTTTTAACAAAGGGTTTTAGAAATCGATTTTAACGGTATTTTCGACATAAACCTTACAATGATGATACGAAAAGTAAAAATACAATGAATAAAGAGAATTATACACCCTCAGACTTACATGTTGACGGAACGAGATGAACTAAGATATCGACTAGTGAATGCTCGACGCGAATGCAAAGAGAGTGCCCTCGTAAGAGGAAAACGATTGATTAATTAAAGTTGATTGAGTGTAGTTGGTCAAATTGGTCGGTCATGCAACGGAGAGGCTGGTACCCGGAAAGATCCGAGCTTACGTGGTCGGAAGTCCAAGCACGTAGGCGCCAATTAGTAAGAACGAAGTCTAGAATGCAAAGGGAGAAGAGAAGGGCGGACACTCGCGTGAGAAATATGAGGAACGAAAGCTCCTATTTATACTAATCACGTGAAGGAATAGGGTTTCGGAGACTCTTTGGAAGTGAATCTCGGAAAGATATGAAAAAGATACGTAAATCATGCAAAGAAGGGCCTGGGAAAAGGCGCGGCGACCACTGCGTCTCTTGAAGAGGCGCGGACTGCTGCGTCTATTCCCGGAGGTTTCCTCTGTTTGAAGAAAGATTTCCGTGTTTGAGTTATGGTAGCACGGAAATAATTCGATTATCTTATGAATATTACGAGATATTATTTGCCAAAAGATAAAATTTATGAAATATGGAATAGAAATATCCGGAACATTCCAGAACATTCCGACTCGGGATTTAACAGATTATCGAAAAATGGAGACGGTTTTGACCCGGACTCCGAATGTACTCTAATTACTGCCAAAACGACCGTATCAGGACGTAGATGACAACTAAGAGGTTGACATTAATATTTGAGCAAACACTTGACGATAATCTTACGAACTGTCACAAATCGTTCCGTGAATCAAACATGCGGCCCAATCATCACCGGGTGGTTTGCGGGAGGTGCAGAAACGAGGTGTCTCAGAGCCCCCACTTTGACTGAGGCTTGGACAAGGCGAAAGTCAAAGTATAGCCATCAGGTCAATCGAAGATTACAACCTGACGACTATGGCGATGCGAGGCGGTTCAAGGGGTCTGAGCCAAGGACCTATCGTCGGGAACATTTTAGAGTCTGTCGACTATCGGGGAGGGTCGTTTAAAGTCCATTAGACTACGTAAGGAAGCTCGCCAGCCATAAGGAGAGATCATACCTGAGACTTAATCGAACTTTGCGGGGAAACAAGAAATATTGAAAGCGGCGGGACGTCGGTAGAAATCTGGGGAATCCGTTCTGCGTCGGTCTCAAGCGAACTCTGGCAAAACTTGAGGTTGAATCTGCTTGCGTCGGTCTCAAAAAAACTCTTGCTGGGGAATATTTTGACGACTAGGAACATCTTGATCGTCGTGGAAGAAATCTTGAGTGAGCAGTACTGCAAAATACTACTGTGCTGGGGACAGACGACTAGGAACATCTTGATCGTCATGGAAGGAATCTTGAGTGAGCGATCTTGCAAAATACTCTGCATTGGACATAATGATCTTGAGCAATACTGCAAAATACTGCTGCGCGGGATAAAATGATCTTGAGCAATACTGCAAAATACTGCTGCGCTGGATAAAATCCGGACCGGAACGAAAGAAAATCATCGAACGGACCAAAAGAATATAATAGCGTTGAAGAAGAGGCGCACCAAAGATGGGCCCACAAATAACGAACTCATAACGAATTTTTGAAAATTCGTATGGAGGGAACACAAGGAAGAGGCGCAGCAAGAGCTGCGTCTCTTGGAAGAGGCGCAGCGCCTGCTGCGTCTTTTCCCCAATTTGGCTATTTCCGCGTAAAAACGCGAACTCAGAAGGATTGTGTTTCATTATTTCGAAACATAATTCTTGCATTTCTCTCTCAAATCTTCACCATTTCCATCGAGGTTTGATCCAAAAGCTTGCATTAAACATGACTAATCGAGGTATGTGTCTTAATCTTACATTAATCATCTACATTTGTTGAATTTTGAGCCGCGAGATTTAGGGTTTTCGACCCTTTTGATCGAAAATTTGGGGCTTTTCCCCCAAATGGATTTGCTATGCCAAATTGATGCTAGAAATGGACAGTAGGCAATGTTAGGAACATAACCATGTATTCGCTTTGAATTTTCATCGAGTTTTGAGCCCTTGAATGAATTTTGAGACGGTTTTACAGCTGAACCGTAAATTGCTTCGAAAATAGCCTTAGGATTGTCCATTGGCGATGAAATTTGATATTTGGGATCCTTGGATGATGGGTAAACTTTCTACCATCTCAAAATTTTGGTTTGTGACAACTTTTTCAGGGCACCTTTCTAGGGCATAATCGTCGTTATAACGAAATGCTGCCGAATTTTCGACTTGAAACCGGAACTAGGCTTTGACTTGGACTTGACTTGACCCAATTTATCACATGAGTGATTGGGTTGGTGGGAATATGGCCAAAGATGGCATGGAAAGGACAGTTTTCAGGGCCCTGAGGGCTCGAAAGCTCCTTGACAAAGGCTTGTCGTCATGTGACGCGGCCTAAATTTACTTTAATGTTGCAGGTGATGAGGCTTCTACTTCTGGGAGGACTCCCATGGAGATAGACGCCAGTACTGTTGAGGAGGCTTTAAAGCAGGCCCTCACCACTGCGGCGATGGCCACTGGAGACGAGGCTCACGAGGAGGAGGCCGTCGAGGAGGAGGAGGCCCCGAGACGGGCCAACGTCAGGCGAGGAGGTCGTCAGCTAAGGGGGGCTTCTGCGTGGGCTGAGACCTGGGAGAGTAGGCACCTCGTGTGGGCTGCAGAGGGTCACCTGTCCTACAGGATGGTGAAGAGCTTGGTAAATAAGAATTCACTACTCATCACCTATTTTCTTTCATTCTTTTTGTCCAAACTTCTTGCAAATTTCATTCAAAACTAAAGATAGCTTTGTTTCAAATCATTATAGGAGGCCGGGAACATCAGGTCGTTCTCGGGTTACACGACAGCGATGGAGCACTACGAGCGGCTGTCGGCGGAGGAGAGGGCCATGATCGAGCGTAGAGCGTTTGGTCCTCTGGTTCAGGTCTGGAGGGATATCGTGAAAAGGAAGTTGCGGGCTAACCTTAGTCTGGTCCGTGCTTTCTTGGATCGATTCTGGGATACGACTTCCACGTTTCACCTGCCTTTCGGTGAGGTGGGAGTCACTCTGGAGGACTACGACATGATTTACGTCCGCCGTGTGGGGCCGAGGAGATGGTGTGGCCGGAGAGACTCGCTATGAGGGCGGATTCGGCCGAGGCGAGGAGATTGATCGGAGTGGGAACTTGTCGCCGAAGGTGTTGCGTGCCGGTTTGGTACCCAGTACCTACGTTCGAGACTACTTTGCGGGGAAGACCCCGGGCTACGGTGACGATCGATGGGAGGGAGACGGCTCCTCCTCCTTGTACAGCTGAGCAGAGGGCTCGTTTTTGGCTGTGGTGGTTTCTGTCTTCGATTTACCTTGGAGACAAGGGCGAGAGGCTATCGACGAAGCTTCTTCCCTTTCTTTCTGACCTGAGTTCCCTAGGGCGCTGGGATTGGGTCACTGCTGGTTTTGCGGTCCTCATTCGCTTCATGAGGGCCATGGTTCGTCCGGAGTTGATGGAGAAGGGGACTTCTCCTGGCGCCGTCGGACCTGGACTACTGTTGAAGGTATGAACCTTCCTTTAGACCAAAGTAAGTTCCTTTCTTTATCGAATCACGAAAGATCATCATTGATTATTCTGTTTTACAGGCGTGGGTGTACTCTTACTTCCCGAGTCTCGCGCCCAAGAGGACGGAGCCGTTGGAGAAGGCTTATCCCGTGGTGAGGGATTGGGTGATGTGCCGGACGAAGAGCAAGCGTTCTTCTCACAATGTCTACCGGCGGGATGTGAACGCCCTTCAGCTGAGCAGCGTGAGTATCCCACTCGTATTTATATTTCTTATCCTTTGCCTTCACTTGATCATAGAAATGATCTTTGCCTTATCTTGTCGCAGTGGGTGCCCAGACCTTGGGCGGAGTACGCTGGAGCGCCTCCTTTTGTTGCTGAGGTTCTTCGACCTAGGAGCCCGAGTCGGCTGCTGTTGTGGACGTCGATGGGTCCCGTTTGGCTCGTCAGTGCTCTCGGGGCGCGTTGACGGTTCCCGTTGATCCTCCGAGGACGATGTTTAGGGAGCCTACTGAGGCTGAGAGGGAGGCGGACCTGGCTGGTGCCAGTGGCGACGACCTTCTTCTGCCTGGCGAGGACTACTCGGCGTTCCTTTACGGGAGGTTGGCGTACTGGCCAGTAGTGGTGAGTATCTTTTACTTTTCTTTGATTTGGTTTCGGGAATTACGACGAAAGATCGTCGATTAACGAGAACTATTTGTCCTTTGCAGGAGGTCGAGGCGGCGGGCATCGAGCCCCCAGTGTACCCCGAGACCCTTGAGTACACCGACGCGACTGGGAGGACGACGATCTCCGAGTTGCGTGACTTTGACGTAGCTGTGACGGATCTTTGGCCTAGACAACCGGCGAAAGATCGATTCGGAGGGTGAGCCTCCCGCTTATATACCTTTCGTGTAAGAACACATTTGATTGAACTTGTTCAATTTACTGAGAATTTCTTTTGAAATGCAGGTCGCGCCATCTCGGTTCGTGGCACTATGGAGGGTGGCCAACCGGCTACGAGCTACTGCCATCGAGGCACTCGTCGGTGGTCGAGGCCGTCAGGTATGAAGCTCATTTGATTTCTTTTGATTTTTGGTTTTTCAGTTTTGTTTGAGTTGATTGACATGAGCCAATTTCTTGTTTACAGGGTGACCGCGAGCTGGAGCGAGAGTTGGCCCAGTCTCGGGAGGAGACGGCTCGCTTGTTGAGGGAGCTCGAGTTTCGGGACGCCGAGATTGCTTGCTCTTACGGCGAGGGTTCTTGAGTTGGAGGGTGTCCAGCAGAGTTTTGTGTAGTTTTGTACATTTGGACATCGATTTTGAACGTTTTTGGACTCGTTTGGGCGCAAGCCCCGTTGCTGGACTTTGGACTTGGTTGGGCGCAAGCCCCGGTTGCTTGTACATTTGTGTATATGATGGCCTGAGTGCCTTTGCTTTCTTTGGGTTATGTTGGTTGTACCCGCAGGTTAGTTCTTGAACAGTTTGGTAGACAACGGTTTACGCCGTCATCTTTGCCGAAATTTACATGGAAATCTCACCAAAACATACATTTTATACACATGTGGTCTTAATTAGCGCAAAAATGAGACTCAAAAGGACACAAAAATGCAAAAAATTTGCCGGAAATGACCGGACGGTAGGGAGGGTTACCCCCTAAAAAAAAAGAAAAAGAGAAATCTACAAGTGTAGAAATGAAAATGTTGAAATTCGTTAAAAATGAAAACAAAAGAAAATTATTTCCTAAAAATGAAATTTACTTCCTAAAAATGAAAAGAATGAAATTTATTTCCTAAGAATACATAAATGAATTAAAATAATAATAAAAAGAAGAATTAAGTGCGATGAAAATGGCGAAGGTGTCGACGTTGCCTCGAAATGCGTGCCCGCGAATTTAGGAAACTTGAAACATGGTAAACTGCTCGTATTTACCAAAATAAAATCCCGTAGGAATAGGAAATTATTCGTTATAGAATTAGGAAAGATCCAAACGCGGAATCTTCCACGGACACGTTGATGAAGATTTGCGAGGTGATCCCCGTCTTTTGGGTCTTATCGAGCAAATGGAGCTGCGCAGGAGCCCAGCTTGTTTATGCTTAGGGGAGATTATCTTGGGTTTGGATAATAGGAAATCCAACCGTGATCTGCCACTTTTGGGGAGTCCCGTTATCTTACAGGTAAAAGACACCTTTTCTTTTCCTTTTTTTTTTCATTCTTTTTTTTTTTTTTTTTTTTTTTTTTTTTTTTTTGTTGTTTGGTGTCTAATACCTGCTTTTGGTAGGTTTGGCTTATGGAACGCTCCACGCTCGAGCCCCCAGTTCATGCACTTTTCTATCATTCCCGTATGATTGCGATGAGGACGCGGTTGTACATGGTGGACTTCACTCGGGTCTGCGACTATTGGAAGAACAAGCTGAAGAATGATGATGGCCCGTTGATTAGGTGGGTCGTACCGTGGTGGCACCTCAAGTCTGTCACTGGAGTGTCTTCTTTGGATCCCACTAGGTCCGTGCGCATTCCGGGATTGGAGTTCATGGTATGCATCTTTCCGGAAAGATTGATGAGGCAAGTTGGGCTGAAGCAGACTATCCCGAGGCTTGATACCGTTCCGCAGACTGCTGTAGCGCTTACCATCGAGAGCCGAAGAGAGTGGGCCATTAAATGGGCCCAAAGAAACATGTGGTTCTTGAGCTTCTCCGCCAATGTTTTGTGGGTGTCGGATTCCTATCTGAGGTGGAGAAAGGCTGCAACTTCGGAAGAACGCGAAAGACTGAGGAAACGCGAGCCTGTTGACTACAAGGTACGCGAGGGAGAGAAAGAGAAGGAGAAGCATCTGACAGAGGGAGAAGAAGAAGCTGGATTTCAGGTCATTCATCCTTCGAAGAAATCAAAGACTACTCCTGTTGCGGAAATGGTGGTTGGCAAGAATGGAAGAGTCAGGCCTCGAGAAAGACCGTTGGTGATTAGGTCTGAAGTGGTGCAAGAGCGTCCGGCTCGAGGTCGTGACAAGAAATATGACAAGAATGACAAGGGCAAGGGGAAGATGGAGTAATAGCCCGAGTCCTTATTTATTATTTGATTATTATTATTATCGTTGTAATAAAAAAGGAGGGATTTTTAGAATCCTAGCCTATTCTATTTTTATTATGTAACGTACTATTATTATTAGAAAGCGAATGGAATAAAAAAGGTTGAATGGTTATGAAACCGTTGTGATTTTCTTTTATTATTCTTGTCGAATTTCAAATGCAATGCAAATGTCCTTCTATTTACATTTTAGATATAACTGGTTGAATCCTGTGAGGGATTGCCTACGTATTCACTTAAAAAAGCGAAATCAAACCCTTGCGCGTAGTTCAAGTAAATGTAAAAGAATAATTGTTCGAAGCAAGAGCTTATAATGAACATAGAAAATAAGCATGAGCTTTTGCTTGTTCTCAAGGTGCGAATTTAGTTTATTTGATGATATGAGGATGACAATCTTGTCAAAATGCAAGAGCATAGTGACACTTAGCTTATTTCAGCTTGGCCAGGGGCCGTTTATTTAGTGCCACAAGAGCGACACATGGGTTTACGCGAGGCGCGTGTGTGGTCCTATGCTAGGCATAGTATCGTTTCAGTTGGTCAAGGTTTGTGGGGTTTGAAAACTCGTTCCCATCTAGGTCTGTGATTCTAACCGCACCCCCTGGGAGTATGGATTTGACTAGATATGGTCCGGCCCAATTAGGTTTGAATTTTCCCCTCGGGTCGACAGGTAAAAGAGCTCTAACCGATTTGAGTACTAAGTCTCCTTCTTTGATGTTTCTTGGCCTAACCCTTTTGTTGAAAGCTCGTTTGATACGTGCTTGATAGGTTTGGACATTATGTAAGGCGCGTAGCCTACGTTCATCCAGGAGGATGAGTTCTTCATATCTATCCTTCTTCCAATCGGCTTCAGGGATTTGGCTTTCGAGTAGAATACGCAAGGATGGTATTTCTAGTTCGACTGGTTGTACGGCTTCCATGCCGTAGGTCAAATAGAAAGGAGTAGCCCCAGTGGGCATTCTAACAGATGTACGGTACCCCCACAAAGCAAAGGGTATCTTGCTTGGCCAATCTCTATAGTTGTCAGTCATTTTCTTGAGAATTGTGACAACGTTCTTGTTTGCCGCTTCTACCGCGCCGTTAGTCTGTGGTCTATAGGGCGAAGAGTGGTGATGCTTAATCTTGTATTTGGCCAGCAATTGCTCGGTTTCGGCTTGGAAGTGTGACCCATTATCGCTGATGATCTCATGTGGGCAACCATATCGACAGATGATGTTGTTTTGTATGAACTTTGCCACATTTTTAGCCGTAAGACTAGTGTAGGAAGCCGCTTCTACCCACTTGGTGAAGTAGTCGATTGCTACTAGAATGAAACAGTGACCTCCTGTTCCGGCTGGGGTTATTTTCCCGATTATGTCAATTCCCCGTGCAGAAAATGGCCAAGGAGATGTCATCGTATAGAGCAATGAAGGAGGGACATGTTGCACATTCCCGAAGATTTGACAATTGTGGCAATATCTCACGTATTTGATGCAATCAGATTCCATTGTGGTCCAATAATATCCCAAACGTGTGATTTTCTTTGCCATCATAGGCCCACTCATGTGGGGACCGCATTCTCCGTCGTGGACTTCTTCCATCACCTTTCGCGCCTGTGAATGATCAAGGCAACGTAGGACTACACCAAGAGGTGTTCTCTTGTATAATTCTCCTTGCATCAGAATGTATTGGGAAGCTAATAGGCGTATAGCACGTTGTCCCCTCTTGTCCATATCTGGTGGATAGGTACCATTGAGCTTAAAGTTCAAGATTGCTTGGAACCAGGGTTCCTGTGCGATTTCTTCTTCATTGGTGATTTGATGGACATAAGCCGGCTCTGACCGTCGTTCGATACACAAAGGCATTTCCATCATGTGGTCTGGCATATTTATTAGAGATGCAAGTTTCGCAAGAGCATCTGCAAATTGATTTTCCTCCCGAGGTAGGTGTAGGTATGTTACGTGATCAAAGAATTGAGCGACTTGGTCTATCCTAGCTTGATAGGGTGCGAGGCTTTCGCTTCGGATTTTCCAGGATCTTGTAACTTGGTTGATGATCAGTGATGAATCCCCATGTACTCGGAGGTTTTGATACCTAAGCTTACTCGCGCTTGTAGTCCAATGAGACAAGCTTCATACTCTGCAGCGTTGTTTGTCACCTCGAAGTCGAGTTTGACAGCAATCGGTGTATGCTCACCTTCAGGAGAAATGAGCAACACTCCTATTCCGAATCCTCTTAAATTTAATGCCCCATCAAAGTATAGATCCCAGGAGTCTACGTCTGTTTGAAGTATATCCTCGTCGGGAAATGACCAAGTATCTATGGTTTGTGCGTCGTTGATGGGATTTTCTGCGAAGAATTCGGCGACGGCGCGACCTTTTATGACTTTCAGTGGGACATATTTGAGGTCGAATTCTGAGAGCATCAGAGTCCATCTTGCCAGACGTCCGTTGAGGACGGGTTTCTCGAAGAGGTATTTGACTGGATCCATTTTGGAATATATCTTGACGGAGTAGCTAAGCATGTAGTGACGTAGCTTCTTCGTTGCCCACACAAGAGCGAGGCATGTCTTTTCGAGTTGCGAGTATTTGCACTCATACTCCAAAAACTTCTTACTTAGATAGTAAATAGCTCTTTCTTCGCTTCCTACAGTTTGAGCTAGCATGGCACCCATGGCGGTTTCAGTTACTGTGAGATATAAACCAAGAGGTTGATCTCGTTGCGGTGGCATGAGCACTGGTGGTTTAGCCAATATCTCCTTGATTCGGTCAAACGCCTTTTGACAATCATCATCCCACATGGTGTGGTCTGTTTTCTTGAGTTTCTTGAAGATAGGCTCGCAAATCATCGTAAGTTTCGATATGAATCGACTTATGTATTGTACTTTTCCCAGGAATCCTCTGATTTCTTTTTCTGTTTGAGGTTGTGGCATTTCGATCAGAGCTTTGATTTTTGAGGGATCTATTTCTATACCGCGTTGGCTAACGACATATCCCAGGAGTTTTCCGGATGTTACCCCGAATGTGCATTTCTGAGGATTGAGTCTCATGTTGTACTTTCGTAGCCTCGCGAAGAACTTGCGAAGGTTTGCAATATGTCCCTCTCTTTCCTTGGATTTGACGATCATGTCATCTACATATACCTCAACTTCTTTGTGCATCATGTCATGTAGGAGTGTAGTTGCGGTGCGTTGGTATGTAGCTCCGGCGTTAATCAATCCGAATGGCATTCTTTGTATAGCAATATGTTCCCCATTGGGTGACGAATGCGGTCTTGTGCATATCTTCCATGGCCATCTTGATTTGGTTATAACCCGCATATCCATCCATGAAGGATAGTAATGCATGGTCTGCAGATATTGTCCACCAATATGTCAATGTGAGGTAGAGGAAGTCATCTTTCGGACTCGCTTTGTTCAAGTCCCCAAGTCAACACAAACACGGATTCTCCCGTCCTTTTTGGGCACAGGTACTATGTTAGCTACCCAGTCAGAGTACTCGGAAACTTTGATGAACCCGGCTTTGAATTGTTTATCCACTTCTTCCTTAATCTTTAGAGCCCATTCTGTTCTCATTCGTCGAAGCTTCATTTTTGCTGAGGTTTGAAACCCGGCTTAATCGGAATCCTATGTTCGGCGATATCCCTGTCGATCCCTGGCATGTCTTTGTAGGACCAAGCGAAAACGTCTTTGAATTCATTTAGGAGGTCTATGAAATCGGCCCTTTCGGTAGAGCTCAAGGTAGTCCCTATCCTAAGTTCTTTGGGTTCTAATTCGGTTCCTACGTTGATGGGTTCGGTATCTTCTATTACTGGTCCCCCTTCCCCTTCCTGTAATATTTCTTTGGCTACGTAGGGAGGTATTTCGGTCAAGTCTGGGTCTTGGTCATCCTCAGTATCATCATAAACAGAATTGCACTCGAAAGAACACAGAGAGTAAGCAGAACCTGATTTATTCATATTAAGGTTTGAGTAAAGTTGAAACAAAGAAGCCAACCGATCCATGGTCGGTGGCGGCAAAGGGACGATAGTTGGGACATTTCCCGAACTACCGTGACTACTCGAGGCTAAGCTAGGAGAAACGAAGGGAGTGGGGATGACAACAGGAGTAGATTCTCTAATGACTCCTCTAGACTCTGACTCTGACTCCGACTCCGACTCCGACTCGAACTCGTCGTCTTCTGGTTCTCCTTTGAACATCTCTCCTTCTCCAGTAGTGAGCTTGAAGAGTCTTCCTTGGTTGTTGGTCCATTTGATAGATTTTCTCCATCCTTTCTGCTGCTTTGTGTCGATTTCTGTGATCAACGCGGTGGGGTTGAAAGCGATCGTCCTGAAGTACCATAGTAATGATCTCATCCTGCGCGGCCCTAATGAATCGGTCCTCTCCAAACAATAGGCTAACAGCGTTCGTCGAAGCAAGGTGCTTGACGGGTTTTGACGGTAGGAACCGTTTCGGGAGGAATGAAGTAGCAATCGTGAAAGATCTCGATTCCGGCTAACTTCCTCTCAAGATAATGCCAAGGTTCGGGAAATCCATGAAAGGGTTCTGAACTTCCTTCTTGGACAAAGTACCCGTTTAGAGTGGGGAGATATGGTCTCATTTGGACTCCCACGTGCTTGCGATTTTGGACTTGGGCAAGCATTTCGAGAACTTCTTCTTTTGTGGGTTTGTACCCTAGTCCAAGTGGTATCCTTGTCGAGTTGCCTTCCTTGTATGGTGCGAAGGTGTTCTTCCGAATTGGGTTCAAAGGCATTCCAGGGAAGTATCTCTGAGATTTGAGTATGTGGTTGACCACCAAGTTGGAGTAGGGATTATAGTATAAGGGTGCCAACTCACTTTCTATGACATTCACACTTTGGAAGCCCCCAAGTTCGTATATGGGATCCGCAAGGACTTGATTGTTTGATTGCTTCTCGATTATTGCCTTGATGGGTGACGAAGTGATCGTCACAACTTTGCCATTTAGTGGGATCTTGATCTTTTGATGAAGGGTGGATGTTACCGCTTTGGAAGCGTGAATCCAAGGCCTTCCCAGAAGTATATTGAATGAAGCTTCGATGTCCACTATTTGGAAGTTAACTTTCCGTTCGATTGGTCCCGTGGCTATGGTTAGGTTAGCAAGTCCAACCACTTTCCGTCGTGTACCGTCATATGCACGTACACCTTGATTTGTAGGAGTCCAATCCGACTCTTTCATGCCTAGTTTGTATGCCGTTTTGAGGGGTATGACGTTGACCGCGGAGCCATCATCTACCAAAGTCATTAGCACATTCTTCTTTAGACAAATGACAGTGATGTATAGAGCAAGGTTGTGACTAGCGCCAAAAGGCGGCAAGTCTTCATCTGAGAAAGTAATAGGATTACTTAGCCTCGGTGATTCTTGGAAGACCAAGTTGACTACATCTTCAGGAGTGGAGTTATGTGCTACATTCAATTTGGCCAAAGCTTGCAGTAAAGCTTGGCGATGCGGAAATGAGCTTGCCACTAGTTGCCAAACTGAAAGATCAGCCTTGGTCTTTTGTAATTGCTTGAGCAAATGATCAGTGGGGTCATCTTCGTTGTCATTTGGTGTGATGACGTTGGTTGAACCGTTTTGAGTAGTGCTTTGATATGGGCGACCCGAACGAGTGAGGTGATCCACATCTTGGTCTTCACCATTTTGGACTATTTCCTTCACTAAGGAGTTTTCAATGAGATATTCGTCTTCATCATCATCGGCCCAAACCCCAATGATTGCAGCTAGTTCCTTCATTCTCATGATATCACTTTCTAGTTGTATGATTTGATCGACTAGTTTATCAACCACGGCGACTACTTCTTGCATAGTGGCATTTTGAGAGAAGATCAATGGTACGCGTTCTTTAGGTATTGCATTAGGATTGCGCAAGGTCGTTACCATGTTTTCTAGTTCCCACACTTGTCTATCTACACTCCTTGCCCATGCGATGAAGTCGGAAATGGTAGGGGAGATAGTGGAGTAGAGCCTTTCTTTCTCAATTGCATGAATTTCATTTTCGGTGGGAGAAATGAGGTGTGAGCAATCTAAGGTAGATTCGTCACTTGTAATCACTAGAACTCCAAGAGGATTCTGAGTGTTGTTGGGCTTACCTCCTGGTGGAATTAGAAGTCGACCATCTTCGATCATGTCTTGAAGCACGTGTTTCAACTTGTAGCATTTTTCTGTGTCGTGCCCTTTGCCCCTATGGTATTCACAGTATGAATTTTCATCCCAAAACTTGGACTTCTTTTCGGGTTCGGGAGTAGGTCCAATGGGTTGGAGTTTACCTTGTTTCATTAGCCTTTTTAGAGCGTTGGAGTACGTATCCCCAAGGTTTGTGAACTTCCTTGGTGGGGTAGTTTTCTTGGATGGCTCGAGAAGGTTAACCTCATCGGTCTTGCTAGTAGAGCCGTATGAACGACTTGTGGACCCTTGATATCCTCTACCTACCGTTTTGGACAAGAGTCCTTTACGGATGTCATCTTCAATTCGTGTCCCTAATACGGTTAAGTCCTTGAAAGTTTTGATGTTTTGATATCTCAAATGACTGGCATATATGGGTTTGAGATTATCCACGAACTTTTCCACGAGAGTAGCCTCATCCGGGCGTTCAACTAGTTGAGTACTAGTCTTCCTCCACCTACTTAGGAAGTCGGTGAATCCTTCTTTGTCATTTTGGGTAAGAACCTCTAGAGTACGCATGTTGACTTGGATCTCGGCATTATCCGCATATTGTTTCGAGAACTCGATTGCGGCGTCCTCCCAAGTAGCGACCTTTTTGTGATCTAAAGTGTAGAACCATTGCTTTGGGATGGTGTCAAGAGATGAAGGAAAGATCCTTAAGAACATCTCGGGTTTGATGCCTTTGATAGACATGTAATCTTTGAAGGCGCGGATGTGGTTCAAAGGGTTCTCATGTCCTTTAAACTTAGGGATATCCGTCATGCTAAAGTTAGTTGGTAATTTGGAATTGACGGCTTCATACTTGCGATTGTTTTCCCTATAAATGTCATCCCCCTTAAGGTACATCAATTGCTCCTCTAGGTATTGGAGTCTCTTCTCGGCTGCGGTTGTCCCTATGATGGGATTCTCATCTTTAGACTCGTCATCGGAAAATTGTAGTACTTCACCTTTAAGGGGAGGCAACCTTCCCTCTACATCAAAGATACGGCCTTCGATAAGTTCAAGGCGGTCATAGGTTTGTTCTTGAGTGATTTGCATTTGGGCTAGCGCGGCTAGGATTCGATCACTACTCTCTTGAATTTGCTGGAGGTTTGTTTCATCACTTGATCCGGGCATCTTAGAAACTGGATAAGAGATCGGCGACGAATCAAAACACGATCGACCATTCTATCACACTTGCTAAAAGAGGAAAAGTTTTGACTCGTGAAGTGGGTGTGTGCCACTTGTGTTGAGTGAGTTTTGAAGAAAGACAAGGTCTTTGAAAATGTGTGTCCTAGTCAACTGTAGTGTAGTTGTAGGAGTGGACTCGAAGTGAGGTTTTGAAATGGGCTTATGGCCCGAATTTTGACGCGACAAACGGACAGAGCTTTGACCGGATTTTGCGCTAATTGAAGGCCCATTTTCGAAATTCTTGTTTGAAAATAAGGATTTTGATTTTTTGAAAATTCGTCATGGTTTGTTTAGAAATGGTGATCACGTAAGATTTACACATTTATACAAGCATTATAACGGGATGCTGAGTGCATTTAAAAGGGTTTTGGTTTAAAGGGTGGGTTGCCATACCGAACCATCAAACCCGAAGTCTGTGGAGAGGCTCGTGCCAAACAAGAGTAAGGCCGATTCCTAGTCCATTTCCTCAAGTAGTGAAGGCCCTTGATACAAACAAGAGTAAGCATCATGGTATGGATGACGTCAATCGCTATCCATCCTTAGGCCCAAATAAGAATTAGGACCGTTTAGACGGGACGATTGGTCGAATGGGTTGGGTTGGGCCTAGGAAGGCCGAATAAACGATCTAGGAAGATCGAGTTATGAAAACCGACAATTGTCTTGTACAAACTTATTCCCTAACCTTGTTCAAGTTTCACCCTTGCTACACGTAAGTGTATTTTCCCCAGCGGAATCGCCAAACTGTGGACAGCGGGTCGCCCACGGGGGCGCTTGGTGAGAACGAAACAAGCGTTTGTATTTTGTATGGAGTCGCCACCAATTTTTATGGGAAACTGGAACCGTTCGAATACCTCGCGTCATGTCAAGACACAAAGTAGAGACATGAACACTAAGCAATCGTTACCCTTAGCATTCTATGTCTAGAATGACTCTCGTGGATGCCAATGAACACGGGTGCTCACGGAGATCCGGGTAAGGGGGTGAGGGTACGTATTAGGAAGCTCTTTTGATCGAACACCTAATCCCGCCCGCCTCGATAGCGGCCTCTACTAATGATTAGGGAAGTTATTCGTACTCGATATATCGTCGGCTATATGCATGCAATGCAACATCCAAGTTTTAATCCTAGCATGTGAGAATTTAACTAAGTCGGTTGACACGTAATTAGCATACAATTGGGTCGAAGTAGGATTTAATGTTGATTTACATGTGAAAACATACAAATGATAAAAGAAATGCAATAATTGAAAAGAAAATTACAATAATTACAATGGAATAGGCGATTTATGTCGAAAATACCTTCAAAACGGATAATTTGAGAAAAAGAATAAAAGAAGGAATTACGAACAGAACAGAAGTGATAATACGGATAATAGTTAGTTAATACGTAAGCTAATTAAACTAGGTCAAGGCAGAAACGGAGTTCAGGGACGAACTCATCCTGAACAGCGCAAAGCAGAGAGACTCGCCCTCGGAAGAGGCGCGGCGATTCTTTGCGTCTTCTCCAAGGGTGAGTTCTGGCTGTGAAGCCGGAACTGCAAGTCGTTAATGTCTATTGGTAAATTTGATGATTGATTGATAATATTTACTCGGATGAAAGTGATTAACAGATTAATTATATGTGAACGATGGTCATAAAAGCGATAAACATGAATGAGATGGAATTAAACGAATTAGTTACATGATGAAGCAATGTTAATGAATGAGTCCTCTGTTGAAATAAATTAACTAGTCTAAACATGATGAATATACAACGAATATACGACAAACATGTGAATAAACAAACGAAAACTATATCAATGACGAATCCCAGAAACCCAATATGAACAAATTGAATCTCTGAAATCCGGGTTTGAATTTAATGACGAAAACCCGTAAATATTGGATTATTTAGGATTTAAGTCGGACTTATGATGATTAAAACAAGTTAATGATGATGATTAATATGATACAATATACATGTGAATTATCAGTGACGATTATATCAAAGAATTAACGGACGAGCAAATAGCAAATAAAAAGAAAGCGAATTACAGAGGACGAGGAAGAAGAAAAGAAGCAGGAACTGCGGCAGCCTCACGAAAAGGCGCAGCAGGAACTGCGCTCCTTCGAAGAGGCGCGGCGATTCTTTCTGCGTCTTTTCTCGACGTCATCTCTGGAAATCCGCAAAAACAGGTTTTAACAAAGGGTTTTAGAAATCGATTTTAACGGTATTTTCGACATAAACCTTACAATGATGATACGAAAAGTAAAAATACAATGAATAAAGAGAATTATACACCCTCAGACTTACATGTTGACGGAACGAGATGAACTAAGATATCGACTAGTGAATGCTCGACGCGAATGCAAAGAGAGTGCCCTCGTAAGAGGAAAACGATTGATTAATTAAAGTTGATTGAGTGTAGTTGGTCAAATTGGTCGGTCATGCAACGGAGAGGCTGGTACCCGGAAAGATCCGAGCTTACGTGGTCGGAAGTCCAAGCACGTAGACGCCAATTAGTAAGAACGAAGTCTAGAATGCAAAGGGAGAAGAGAAGGGCGGACACTCGCGTGAGAAATATGAGGAACGAAAGCTCCTATTTATACTAATCACGTGAAGGAATAGGGTTTCAGAGACTCTTTGGAAGTGAATCTCGGAAAGATATGAAAAAGATACGTAAATCATGCAAAGAAGGGCACTGGGAAAAGGCGCAGCGACCACGTCTCTTGGAAGAGGCGCTGCACCTGCTGCGTCTATTCCCAGGAGGTTTCCTCCTGCTGAAGAAAGATTTCCGTGTTTGAGTTATGGTAGGACGGAAATAATTCGATTATCTTATGAATATTACGAGATATTATTTGCCAAAAGATAAAATTTATGAAATATGGAATAGAAATATCCGGAACATTCCAGAACATTCCGACTCGGGATTTAACAATTATCGAAAAATGGAGACGGTTTTTGACCGGACTCCAAATGTACTCTAATTACTGCCAAAACGACCGTATCAGGGCGTAGATGACAACTAAGAGGTTGACATTAATATTTGAGCAAACACTTGACGATAATCTTACGAATCGTCACAAATCGTTAAAGTGTGAATCAAACATGCGGCTCAATCATCACCGGGTGGTTTGCGGGAGGTGCGAAAACGAGGTGTCTACAAACCCTAATTGGTAGGACGGACTCACCCCAAGAGTTAGACTCACCGGATCCCCGCTATATATATATATATATATATATATATATATATATATATATATATATATATATATATATATATATATATATATATATATATATATATATATATATAGAGAGAGAGAGAGAGAGAGAGAGAGAGAGATAGGATCTTGTGAGTTTTGGTTCTTATGGTGAGTTGTGAGTTTGGAAAATCTCATCCACTAGATTACATCAGAGATGAATGGCCAAGATCTAATCTTACCTTTCATATAAACCACTGTCATTTACTTATTTTCTCTTTTTTCTAGTGTTACTCTTTTTTTTTTTACTTTAATTTTTTTTATCTTTTTTTTTGCCCCGTGTTATTGTGTTTTTTTTACGACTTTGATTTTTTTTTCTCTCTTGTCTTTCTCTAATTTTCTCATTATGTTACCTTTTTTTCTCTTTCTTTTTGTACCAAATTTTTTTTTTACTTGAATTTTTTTTACTTTTATTTTTTTTTTGCTCGTGTTATTATGTTGTTATTGTGCTTTTTTTTTTACTTTGATTTTTTTAACGACTTTGATTTTTTTTTCTCTTTTTTTTTACCACATATTATTGTGCTGTTATTGTTATTCCGCTGTTATTGTGATGTTATTCTGCTGTTACTTTGATTTTTTTAACGACTTTGATTTTATTTTCTTTTTTTTTTTATCACGTGTTATTGTGATGTTATTCTACTGTTATTCTGCTGTTATTGTAATGTTATTCCGGTGTCACTTTGATTTTTTTACTACTTTGATTTTTTGTACTACTTTGATTTTTTTTCTCTTTTTTTTTTACCGCATGTTATTGTGATGTTATTCTGTTGTTATTGGGATGTTATTCCGGTGCCACTTTGATATTTTTACGACTTTGATTTTTTTCTTTTTTACCACGTGTTATTGTGCTGTTATTCTGTTGTTATTGTTATTCTGGTGTTATTGTGATGTTATTCCGGTGTCACTTTGATTTTTTTACTACTTTTTTTGTTACACTTGTTATTGCAGTGTTACTCTTATGTAGGGATGTCAGCGGGGCGGATACAAGTGGGTACCGCCCCGCACCCGCCCCAGTTGGGGCGGGGATGGGTAGAGCTTTGGCGGGTGGTGGGGCGGGTGCGGGTATGAAAATTGTACCCGTCATGGGTAATGGGGCGGGGATGAATTTTGAATCTTACCCGCCTACCCGCCAATTGCTAAAAAAATTAGTGCGATTATTAAAAAAAATTTAAATCTTATTTAGTTATAATTAAGATATAATGTAAATAATAACTATTTTATCAAGTTTTTTACTAACTGCTGAAAAAAAACTTAAGATAAATTCAAAAAAATTGAAATTAATAATGATTAAATCAACATTTTCGAAAAAATTTATCGAACAAAATTACGGTGTAGCGGGTTAATGGATAAGCGGGGCGGGTACGGTTTTATATTTCCACCCGTTGGGGCGAGGATGGTTTTGAAAACTTGTACCCGCCACGGGTGGTGGGGCGGGGACGGGTACGAGTTTTTCTTGGTGGGTACGGGTATGGGGGAGCCTATATCCACCACCGCCCCGCCCCAATGACATCCCTACTCTTATGTTCTCACGGTTTTCTAATTTTCTCACAATGTTACTTTTTTTTTCCTACCACGTGTTACTCAGATGTTATTCTGCTGCTATTCCGGTGTTATTCTGGTGTGATTGTGTTGTTACTCCGGTGTTATTATGATATTATTCTGGTGTTATTGTACTGTTACTCCAGCGTTATTTCGGTGTTATTGTAGTGTTACTAATGTGTTACTGTAGCGTTATTGTAGTGTTATTGTGGTGTTATAGTCGGATTAGCTTCGTCATTTTTATTTTACGTTCAATGATTTGTGAATTATTGATTCTAGAAAAAGGATTCGGTTGTAATTTGACATGTGAAATATGAGATCATACATGTATCCGACATTTTACTCACAACATCAACTGCAAAATAAAAAATGGAACAATTATTTTCTGATGATTCACCCGACTAAACATTGGTAACAATCATGAATTTCAGAGTTGTTGATGCCAAGGAAGAATGTCCATTAAAAATGGCCTGAGCATCGGAAAACCAAGTGAAGGTAGAACCGAAAAGGTAGTTACATAGTCATCAGCTTCATCCTTCAAGTATAGTATAAACCAAGATACGACGACAGTGAAGTATCGACAGAAAAGCTACACGCAGATTAGGGAGAAGTAAATCTTGATTCGGCAAATCAGAACACAAGCCTATAACATTGCCTCATCCCTATCTGAAATTGAGCAGTTACATGTTTCATTTATAAGACACATTTCTACATAAAGAAATGACATTTATAAATAATCACCCAAAATCATCAACTCTAAACTGAGGGAGCGCATGAACATCGCGTAGAAATTCGCATCATGTCAGGCAAACGAACAAATAGACAAAGGCAGATAATAAAGAAATCGAAAATTCATCAGGAGACTAAAGGCCCACATTTAAATGAGCTTGCAGTCCTTGCACAATGCAATGATGCATCGTTTCATAGTTAAGATTAACAACCAAAATAATTGGACATATTTGATCGGAGCTTCAACATGAACAAGACATTGATAAAGTTACACCAACAAAACAACAACAAACAATTTGAGGCAAAACATGCACAAAGAATAGTATTATCGTCGAAATACATTAAATTAAACAGCAGAAAACCGAAGTCTAATACGAGAAGCAAAAGAGACAGGTATAGTAACAAACAAACATTCTCAGCGTTCTCACCATTATTAACACCTTAAATTCGACTCAGAATCGATTTCATCATCATCAGAATCCGTTATTAATAGGGTGGATAGAACAAGGCAGCTGCCAAGGCTCAAGCTTAAATTTTGTCTTTCTACCACTCTATAACCTTACTTAAGGTTTTTATTACATCATCAATGGCGGAAGCTCCATCAACGGCGGCGCCGATCAACTTCGCCGCATTCCTTACTCTGAAGCTCTCCACCACCGGTCTTCTCCGGTCACTTCATTATCTCTCCACCGAGATCGCCGCCGTAAAAGCCGCCATGTTTAAGCGAAGCTCTATCTCAATTATTCAAAACCAATTATACTTCTTCATGGATATGAACAATTTCTAGGGTTTGGTTTATATTGTAGACAATTTTGACTGAAATCATCAATTAAATCTTCAATTACTTCTATAAAAGCGTGATTTATCTGTTGCTTGACCATTCAAAAAGACAAATTTGTTGAGCAATAATAGATGAAAGGGAATAGAAATTGATGAATTGATTGTTAATTTTAGAATTGAGAAGCTGCTACTTTATTTTCCCCAAATGCTAGGGTTGTCTGATGTATTTTTTTGGCTGGAATGGAGGAGTAAAGAGGACGAATGATATTTTTAATGTCGGCCTTTGTTTGTTTTTTTATTTCATCTTAGTCCGTTGTTTTCCCTTAATCTAATGATCCATATTTTAAAGCACAAACTCACAACTCACCGTAAGAACCAAACTCACGAGATCCCGCCTCTCTATATATATATAATAAGGATCCCGTACGAACTAAATTAAGTTACGAACCGTACGAACTGAATAGGAACCATTGGATTGAAGAAATCAACGGTCCAAAACTACCTCCTTTCCCATCACTCGCATAAAGTCAATAATGCCATCTCATTCTCAAATCACTCCACTCTATTCCCACAAACCCAAACTCCATCTTCATCACTCCTCTCCATCCTCTCTCATCACCGACTACAGCTGTTGTCGCCGCCGGCGAACCACCGACAACCAGGTCGATTGACGGCGCCCAACGAAGGCTTCTCCTCGTCTCCTTGCTACATTTCTCGTTGATGCTTTTCCTCATCTCCTTTATTTTTTCTTCTCTCGTGGCTCACCTTCGCACGGTGCCGGAGCTTCGGGCTTCATTACTTTTCCGGCGAGTCAATCTAGCGCCATCTCGCCGTCTTTAATCTCACTATCATAGTTTAATTCGAAATCTCACTAAAACTGCATTTCCATAATTTTTTTTTGAAAGTTCTTGTTAATTTGAATAGATCTACCAATTACAAACAAAATTTAATAAATAAATTTTGAAATTTTACTTCCTTTTTGGTAGATCTAACATTTAGATCGAATTCTGAAACGGAAAAAAAACCGGGCCTTACCTAATTTCGGCTCTCAACTTCCCGATAACTTCGTCGTGCCTTTTAATGTCGTCGATCTATAACTCAAATGTCGAATTTAAAGAGGAAATGAGTGATTTATTTGCCTCGAAATTCTACCACAATTCATTAATTCAATCATTTTTTTTTTTTTTGTAATTCTTATTCATTTTTAATTGATCTATTCTTTAGATCACTACATTTGTATGAAAATATTGTTTTAATATTACCAGATCTACAAATTTGTAAGTAATAATAGTTGGCGACGGCCGGAAGTGGTGATAAGGAGGTTCATGGTAGGGTGTTGCGGGTTGGCTTGTGGTGGGGTGAGTCGTGGTGTTGGGGATCTGGGCTTTTTCTGGAATTGGGTGTGTTTCAAGCATGCGGATTTCGAGGTTTCTGATTCTGTTAGTGTTGGTCTTGGTGGTCGGGTATGGCTTCTGCTTTAGTGGTGGCAGTGGGTGTGAAGACTTTTGTGGTGGCAGTGGGTGTGAAGACTTTGGTGGTGGTCGGAGTGGTAGAGATGGTGGATACACAAATAACTAGTCCAGATACGCAAGCGAGTATGGTGAGGTACACAAATGGATGTGTGTACCTGGAGTCGTGATAGATGTATGGAGGTACACAAAAAGTGGTTGATGGTGATGCTGGCTTCAGTAGGCCGCAAGCGTGGGTGGTGTGCGGTGGTATGGTGGTGGCCGATGGCCAGTGGTGGGTGGTGGTGGTTGCCAGAGGGCTGGATACACTTATTAGTATTGTAGATACACAAGTCAATGCTTTTGGATACATGTGTATCTGGTTGTAGGGATGGTGGGGCAGTGCTGATGGCGGTGGGGGTGGTGGCGGTAGGTGGTGGTGGGATGTGGTAGTATGGTAGAAGGGTGGATACACAAAATACCACCCTAGATACACACAGTATTAATACGAGATACATGTGTATCCGACAGTAGAACCATGTGTATCTGGTATTAATATGATGCGTATCCGGAAGTATAAACTTGTGTATCCAGAAATATTAAAATGTGTATCTGGTGTTAATATCATGTGTATCCGCAAAAAATATAAAATGTATCCGTAAAAAAATTAGTTTAAAAAAGTATAAAAGTGCATCTATAATTTTAGTGTTAAAAAATTTGTATTTACATATGTAATAAAATGTATCTAATAAGGAGTGTATGTAGTAAAGAAATAAAGTGTATCTGAAAAAAAAAAAAAAAATGTCAAAATAAGCTAGTTCGTACGGTTCGTACGTTAAGGCAGTTCGTACTTGAACCCGCCCCTATATATATATATATATATATATATATATATATATATATATATATATATATATATATATATATATATATATAGGCCGGATCCGGTGAGGCCATTAATTATGGCGAGGCGGCCGGCCTCACCAAATGACTTCATGGTTTTGTGAACCCTGGACTTAATTTCGTGAATCCTAGACCCGATTTTGTGAATCTAACACATAAACAAGTGACATTAGACATATATTAGTATTGATAAATATATTATATTCGTATATTTATATTTATTTATCTATGTGGGACTCGAACCCACACCTTGCGCGATAGCACAATGCTCTACCTTTTGAGCTAATAGATGATAAGTACAAATAGTAATTGTGCATCAACAAATAACAAACACTTGAAACATGATACATCAACCTCATATAGTTATTTCTTACTAGGAAATTAACCAATTTAAGTCCTAAGTTCACATAACCGGGTCCATTCTTCACGAAATCAAGTCTAGATTTCACAAAATCAAACCATAAATTTATTTCAGAGTGAACTACCCAGTAATCTAACTTTTAGTGAAAGCACATAATGACCAGTAAGTGAAATAAATCCACCTATAAAACAAAAGCTGTTTGCCAAAATCAAGTTTGACAAAATCAAGTTTCACAAAATCAAGTCTAGGGTTCACATAATCTAGTTCAAGTTTCACAAAATCAAGTCCAAGTTTCACAAAATCAAGTCTATGTTTGCCAAAATCAGGTTTCACAGAATAAGGTCTAGGGTTCACATAATATACTCCAAGCTTCACAAAATCAAGTCCAGGTTTCACAAAAATCAGGTCTATGTTTGAACCTTATTTTGTGAACCTTGGACTTAATCTTGTGAATCTCGGGCCTGATCTTGTGAACTCTGAAGAAACTGCCTCATTACAGGATAAAGCAACCACAAATTACAGGATAAAGCAACCACAAATTTACACAAAGAAACTGCCTCATTACAGGATAAAGCAACCACAAATTTATTTCAGAGTGAACTACCCAGTAATCTAACTTTTAGTGAAAGCACATAATGACCAGTAAGTGAAATAAATCCACCCATAAAACAAAAGTTGTTAAATCACAAAAAGACATCCTAATTTATATACATTCACAGCTAAGTTTAGACCTTAGAAAAGCTGCACCAACCAAGTCCACTTTGGAATCCCACACTCACACATCTATTATGTTGAACAAGAATCAAAATAAAGGACCCTATTTCAACAACTAACATCTCATGCAATTTACGATAATCAAGACATGAGTTAGAAATTTGGATCTAGCAAAATGGAACTATTTAAAGACACAAAAGTACAAAACCATTAAGTAAAAGGTACTTTAGCAGTTAGCTACCTGAAGACGATATGTCACTATCATCGGAGGGCAATCCTTTGCTGAGGCAGAACCACCAGAAGGCAATACAGAGGCATTAGCTCCAGAGTTTAAACATGGGACATTTGCCTACTTCCATACTTGCTCATAGACTTGGGCAATGCTTAAATCAAGAGAAATGATATTACCAGCAACTAGCAATTCCATTCCATAGTCATCTTCTACAAGCCCCAATAAATCTAACTAATGACAGATTTTGTTTTTCACATCACGCATGAGCGGACCAATTTCAGAACTGGAATATGGATTTTTGGTCATGGACCCTCTGATAAATTCTTCCTTAGTGTGTGCCTTATTTAGAATCAGCAGGTAAACAGACTATGGCTTTGATAGAGAGATCAGATTACATAGTTGCTCCAAGATGAACTGTATAAGATAGAGAGTTAAGTCAGATGGAGTAATATAATAGTCACTAGATAAACTTAAAAAAATAGTAGTAAGTCCATATAACAAACAAGGATAGAGATATTTATTTCTACCAATGAAGTTTGCCCTTTCTTCTCATCTCCATGAATTTGCAGGCCGCAGATACATGCCTTTATAAATTATTGCTTATTGTCATTGCTCTCCTGCAAAAGACTCTCCAGAAGATCTTTTAGAAGCATGTTGCAATCACTTCTCAACTTCGTCTTCTGAACCACTAATCCCCGAATAACAATGAGGGCTTCAAGGACTTCTGATAACAAGTTATCTCGCATAAATCTGGCATAGGAACAAACATAACGTAAATACTTTGGCAAGGAGATAATTTTCTGAAAAATGCAAATATCCATTAGCTATACCTTGCTCTGATATTCGGAATCTCCAGAAATTTTCCAAGCAGCTCTATTAACTTGTGAAGTATAAACCCCTGTGAAATGTCTATGTGCAGGCTGCTCTCCAGGGATTCAATGTTATTAACTTCTTGGGTGATCAACTTGCAAATAGTACTCAAGCATCCCCGGACAGTGAGGAATAGACGAGCATCTTCCGTCTCTATCATCTTGAAGAGCAGTTCAAAATACTCCGCAGCATTCAGCAGCAGAGAGAGTCGAAGGCAACCATGTCATCAACAAGTTCAACAAGCGAAACTGCCTCGCTGAACTCTGAGAACATAGAAGGTTTACCAGTATACACATTTCCGACCTTATTGATTGGGAACAAGCACTTAGTATGAGCCCAGAGACCCATGATCCCAGCTCAAATGACAGCAAGTTATTTCTTGCACAAGCCCTACGCTTCCATCTCAGTCCATACTTCAAAGCTAGGAAATCATATCTCTGAGGTCGCGACCTATAACCATCACCTTTGAATACTTGTGAAACTTTGTACTGCCTCCTGACAAAATCAAGATATGATGCTCCTTTCTCCCATTCTGAATAACTCAATATCTGTATGTCCTGAGCTTTTTGTGAACCATCCCAGTTTCTCTCGACCAACTCAGGCACATACTTACCCCACTGACCGCAGTGCCAAAGCTACTAGGAGGAACTCGACCAACTCCGGTACAAACTCAAGCTCCGGTAAAAACGACATCAGTACCTCAAAGACTCTGCCTATGAAGGAAATGTTCAAGATTACGACTGCAGCAATTTGCGACCAGAGACGGTATATTGCAGAAACATCAGATGAATGATCAAGAGGACAAGAACCAATCAAGCACATCAGACGAAAATTCAAATCAATTAAAATGACAGTAAGTTGATCAAAACATATTTTCGGCATCTTCATAAATTTGTACAGTCAAATTGTCATAACTTCTACGTAACATATCCCCACTTATATCAGCATTTGTACAAAAACTATCCAAGAGAACGAAAAATTCATCCAAGAAATCGAAACACATAACTTAACATCTAAACCTAACAATTATCACAGCTTTGAGTTTGTCATCTTAAAGTTCTGGATGAACACAGCTGAACATCTAAACGTAACAATTTTCGTGAACACTCGAGAACCGCTTCTCAATTACTCATAATCCGGAATTCTCAAGAACATCATAAATTAATTTATCACACATTCACTCTTTCGCCTACTTTTGTATTCATAATTCATTTCCTTCACAATCAAAAACTATTGTAATTTGTAAGACGTCATAACCTAAAAACTTAATTAGAATCAAATTAAATCAACAACAAATACATAACTAACTGAACATCGAAGAAATGAAATGAACTGAACATAATCGAAATCGAATTGCATAAACTATCAATCAGCTACGTCAATGCATCATCATAGTAGATTTCTGGAAAATCAAAAATATGCAAATTCATTAGAACATCAAAAACTATGCTCATAGTGCAAAAAAGAAGAAATCGATAAGTGAAATTATGTACCGTATTGAGCAACATCGAGGTTGAATTCATTGAAATTAGGATGAATCGAAATTACTTGGAGCGGAAAATTAAGATGATCGAAATTAGAATGAATCGAAATTGCCTAGATCGGAAAATAAATTAGATTGACGAGCTGAAGAACCGAGTCGAAGAACCGAGTTGAAGAAGGGGAGTAAAGAGAGAGAAAGAGAGAATGCGAGTGATTGTGTGTCGACTGTCAGTGAATGAGTGAAATTGAAAGGGGGAAATGTGTGTTTGTTGGGGTTTTGTATGGGGATACGTGGCATTATCTGGTACATCTGTAATTTTTTAATCTGACGGTTTAAGATTGGTACAGCTACCTCATCCTAAGAAGGGTGTCTCACATGATTCAATTTATATATATATATATATATATATATATATATATATATATATATATATATATATATATATATATATATATATATATATATATATATATATATATATATATATATATATAGATTTAGGATCCTGAGAACAAACATTTGGTGAGAACGGTGAGAACGTGGTACATATATTCACTATCCACACGATTAAATCAAAATATAAGGAAAAATGTTAATTTACCACCCCATCCCCCCGTCATTCTCAAATGCAGACAATCCACCCCACTCACCATACCCCGCCACCTACCGCTTCATCTCCGGCCATTCAGACAACCCTCGATTCCATCCGGAGTTCAGCAGCACACCGGTACCTCCAACAATATTTATCAGCCGTCGTTGGCACCTAGTACCTGTCATCGTCACCGGCGACGATCGCCAACATCTCCGGCGAACCGTCTCGAACTTTTCTGATGCTTCTACTTTCGAGCTCCATGGACTTCATTCAACGGTTCCGAACCTACAACTTTCAAACTCCATATCTCGATTCTACTTCTTCAATCTCGATTTCGGCAATATCTTCTTAAGATCTCGATTTTCCGGCGATATTCGTGACATGGGAGAGGTCAACGAGGGAAGGAAACCGCATAGAGAGGAAACGTGATGTTGGCTTTGGGCGAATCTTTGGTCTTACTGGTGAAAGGCAGACGGTAAGTCGTCAGCGACTTTATCGTCTATTTCGATGTATCTACACCAATTTTTAATGTATCTTACAACTATTTTAATGTAACTTAACATAGTTATACAAAATTAATTATTAGGTACATTAAAATGGGTTTGAGATACATCAATATAGAAATCATATATACTATTTTCGTGTAGCTCCAATCGGTATTGAATCTCAAAATAATAGGTTGTGGTCAGGCTGCGGGCCCGTCGGAGTTCTCACCGGCGACGGTATCAGTAAGATCGTGACTCATCATCAGATGTTTATTGTAATAGTATCGTGACTCATGATTCTGGTCATTATCAGATGATGTCGAGTGCCGGGTATAATAAGCTTGCTCAGTTTATTACTGGGAATTGTTTGACTGGTATTAGTATTGCTTGGTGGAAATGGACTCATAATGCTCATTACATTGCTTGTAATAGTTTGGATCATGACCCTGATCTGCAACATATTCCTGTTTTTGCTGTTTCCGCGAAGTTTTTCAATAATATGACTTCTGTTTTCTATGGAAGGAAGATGGAGTTTGATGCGCTTTCGAGGTTTTTGATCAGTTATCAGCATTTCACACTTTATCCTGTCATGGTTGTGGGTAGGATCAATTTGTATATCCAAACCTTTCTTCTGTTGTTCAACCCGAAAAGGAATGTACCCAATAGGACTCATAACCCGAATTTATGTGAAAATTGATACCTGATACACGATTACACGTCGACGAGGTTGACTCCAAATAAGCGGTTGTGGTCAGGTCGTGGTGGTGTTCCGGTGTTGGAACTCGCCGGCGGTGACATCCAGTATAGAGATGACGATGGTGTTTGTGTGTGGCTGATATTATTGGTTAACAATGGTGATTTAATATGGAAGTGACAATTGAATCAAATATTCTTAACTAGGTGTGCCCGTAAAACGAAGGAAGCAGGGAGTTGGTGGTTTTAATTGAAAATATTCTCAGCCGTTCACTTTATGTTAATCCAAGGGATGAGGGTCATTCTCACCGTTCTCACCGAGTGTTCGTTCTCACCTGATCTCACCTCTATATATATATATATATATATATATATATAAAGGATCATGTAAGTCCTATGTTTTATGTTGAGTCCATGAGTCTTAATCTAAGCCTTTAGATCATAGATAATGGATGGTTGATATCAAAAAGGAAAAAACACACAATTTACATTTCCCATGCAAAAATTAATTCTTCTCTTTTTCATAACTCCATTTCCCTATACATTAATTAATTCTCTCATCTATAATCTCCTTCTCCATTCTCATCTAATCATAATTTTCTTTTTCATCTCTCATAAAATCAGATTTTTTGTTGTGTTTACAATTCCCGCGTGAAATAAAAGCGGTTTCATAAAAAGCTCCGTAAATCTTCTTTCAGACTCCGATTAAGGTGAAACAAAAGCCTAAATTTATTATTTTTTCGAGCCCGTTACAGTGGTGATATTTTTGCATACAATTGAGTTTTTGAAATATTCATTACTGCTCAGTTATGCTCGAAATATAAAGGTTTGTGTGTTTGTTATTTCTTGTGAATTCTTTGTTTAGATTTATTGGAATCATTGGTTTGGTTTTTGAAATGATTTTATAGTGTAATTTAGTATTTTTTTTTATGGTGGGTTAGTTCTTATAAGTAACAAATTTTATTTGGAAAACTTTTGTTTCCTTTGTTAATTTAAATTCAAACCCAAGATTAGTTACGTATTTTTTTTTGTGATTTTTTTATTGTCACCAATTTTGATGTTTTTTACGTTTGAATTATAGGTTCGGAAAGACGGTCAACCAAGCCCAATCGTTGTTGATGACGTTTCGGCGGTATAGATTGATGAAGAATGATACTGTCGTTTCGTACCAAAAATAAATACCTAAGTTACTACTAACAGAAGTCAGCGGTAAGTAGGGTCGATCTCCACAGGGAGGCTAAGTTGCTATCTATCTGTTTAATTCGGTCTGTTAGAGTGTCACAGAAATGGGGGTTTTGAATTGATTGTGAACTAACTAAACTACTGAAACTAAAGGCAAGAGAAGGGAATAAAGGAAATTAAAAATAAGAGAAAGGAAGTATGCTAGGAGTCGGTCTACCGTGGCAGCTATCAGATCTTATACTATCGGGAATACTAAGGCGATTAGACTATTGATAAGAAGAGCTATGGTCGTCACCTTTCGGTCCTTAAACCGCCCTAGAGCGTAAACAGCTTAACTTTCGCCCTCACTGCAATACCCTATTGTAATTAAGCAAGCCTTCCCTTCCAATTTTTTGATCTAGGTCGGGGTTAACTAAATTTATGGTCTCCTGCATGCATTCATTCGACCGGATAACAATTAAATTGCCTAATACAATTCCTATCGCAAGACTAATCTATATAAGTCAGTTAAAACATTGCTACCACGGCTTCCCTAATCCTAACATACTAGGGGAATTAGCTACTCATAATAAAATAAGCAATGACAATAATTAAAGAAGAAATAAGCATTAAAAGAGAATAAGGGACGAAATTACTGAATTAAGTGATCCGGAAAAGAAAGAGCAAAGTAACAGTAACAAAGTGACAGAGTATTAAGAGTAATTAGAGAGGAGAGAACCCCCAAATTATGTCGACCTCCTATCCTATTTATAAGAAAAATAGGATTATTAACCTAATTGCGGAAAATAAAGCTTAAAAGCCCAGCCCGTCAAGGATTGTTGCTCGATCGAGCACTTAAGGCTCTCGATCGAGTGATATTCCTTAGCATTCCTCTCGATCGAGAACTTCTTCCCCTTTAATCACTCGATCGAGAAGAAGTAGCTCTCGATCGAGCAAATGGGCTCTCGATCGAATAAAAATAGTTCTCGATCGAGCACTTCTCAGCGCGTAATTCCTGCTTCGCGCACTGAACTTCAAACGGCTGCCATTTCTTCGTTACTTGGTCAAACAGGGTGATTCCGGTGGCGTTGGAAAGCTAAGAGGACAAACTTTTATCTACAATTGGAATCACCTGAACATCTGTTGTAGTACTCGAGATATGGCTCTTACAAGCAGGAACTAGCGAATTGAAGCACTCTCTTGGCTCGCCTAACTTCCTTACTCCAATGCGCATCTCAAAATGGTGCTTTCCAAGCTCCGACTCAACTCATCTCCTAAATGCATGCGTAGGGACATGTTTTAGGCTTGATTCCGCATCTCTAAGCTCATTCCTGCAATTAATACAAAAACTTCCAAAGTATGCAATTCGGGGTATATTCGTAGCAAATAACTACTAAAATAGCATAGAAATACGTGCATAAAATAGGCTAAAAGGCTATACAAAATGCACGTATCAAATCTCCCCAAACCAAACATTTACTCGTCCCCGAGTAAACTAAAATGCAACTAAAGGAACGGAAAAAGATAACTCAGAGCTAGCTACAAATGCTCACTTAAGCCAATTTAATGCAAGCAAACTAACATTTATAGCAACAGTCAAATGCAAACGAGTTATAAGATATTTATAATAAAGCTGAACCGTCGACCTTGCAAGACCTTTAATAATGGACTCTCACGGGTCACTCTTCTCTCATGAAGCAAAGGGTAAGCATATATATGTAAGAGAGAAAGAAAAATAGTCGCTCACCTAGACTACGACCCACATAAACATGCATGCAACTAATATGATAGACAATTCTAGCTACCGTACACACATTCCAAACAAACGAGGTCCTGTCACAGCCGAGGGCTTACAAAAATATGGTAAAGTGAGGCAATGGGTAAGAAAAGGCAAAACATGTTATGGGAATGTGGAGGTATAGGTGATCAAGCTAGTACCTAAACAGAACCATATGAGACATATCCATTTCCAACTCAATTATGAAATTAAGCAGTGTGCCCTTCATTTGGCACAAAATCTCACTAAACCAAACTGAACTAACTCCTCAAAAGATATAAATAAAGCATAGGAGCGAAACCGTCTAACAAACAACATCTTTTTTTTCTTTTTCTATATTTTTTTTCGGTTTCTCTTTTTTTTCTCTTTCTTCTTTTTTTCCGAACTCCTTTTTCAACTTCTTTTTCACGTTTTTTTTTTTTCATCATCCTCCTTTTCTTCATAAATTACCAACTCCAAATCAACAGATACAAGCCAAAATTTGATACAATGAAATATATACCGCAAAACATACACTAAACTAGCTTGACAAGGCAGGCTAAATTTGGATGTAGCTAAGGGTCAACTGACAAATTTGGCTAATGTGTAGTTAAATGGGTAAAAATGGAAGAAAGGGAAATTGTAAGCACCTCCCTGCATGTGACACCAACCACTAACCCGAATGTATGTAGGCAAAAAGCAATTGAATTTCATATACGTGCAAATTAATGAACATGTTATGCAAGGAGTAACTACTCACAATCCTACATGACACTGGTCACAAATGACACCAGTTTATAAGGCTCTAGTTCCTCAGAATTTATAAGTAGGTTGCCAAAATTTCAGGTCAAGTCTATTCGTTCAGCTAAATTAAACATTAACTCGTAGATATGCAAAATGACAAAGCTAAAAGATAACAGTTCAATGCAAGGCTTAAGCAAAAAAGGATGATATAGTGCAATTTCATCATTGAAATCGACCGTTCCGACTCAACCTATATGCTAAATTAAACGTGAAATTTGTTTGAATTTTTAACAATTTTCTGATTTTTAGGGAATAAACAACAATGCAAACATAAATAAAACGTGATAACAGAAATGCATTAAAAACAATATGCAGACACAGATATGGATGCATAACCTCCCCAAACCAAACCGTACAATGCCCCCATTGTACCAAAACATGGAAAGGAAACGCAAACTAAAAGAGAAAGAGAGAAAAAACAGAAAAACTCACAAAATGCGCGAATAAGGGGACCTCCCTAAACCGACCATGAACATGGGAGGTTGCTAAGGCCCGAAAACCGTCTCAGGAAGCTAATCCAAGTCAACACGCGAAAGGGCACCCAAAATCAGCTCGATCGAATGGATTTGGCAGCACAAGTGCTCGATCGAGTACAAAAAGTACTCGATCGAGTGATCCACAGCATATTCCTGCATAATGCAATGAAAAACAGCCCGCAACTGACAAAAACAAGCATACTGAGATAGTCTATGGTATAAAACCATTTATTACAACTGAAATAAAATAAAAATGCAAAATAAAATCGCCGGGTTGCCTCCCGGGTAGCGCTAGCTTCAGTCAAGTCCCAGCTCGACCTTCTTTTTCTTCGAGCCTCTCTAATTAAATACAATCAAAACAGCTCAAAGCGCGCAGCAACCTGTCAAATAGCTGCGCATGTGCTACACAACAGCATAAGTAGCACCAAAGTGGAATCAAGAAATAGGAAATGAAATTAAACAACCGTTTGAGTCTAACAAATTTCCTATGTGAGCTCCTAAATTTATCCACAAAATAAAGGAGCGCGGGAGCAATTGTCAATATATAAGGGTCCCGATTCAGATTAGCAAACTTGAAATGATAAGGACGGTGAAAATTCGTTAAATTATGCGTCCACATATGAGAGGGTGTAGCATTAAAAGAAGGAGCACAAATTAAACGAGGCAATATACTGTTAAAACAAACAATAATGAAATTATCGCTTACTACCTCGGGTTGGTCGCTCTCAACGACGGAATCACTGACAAAGGAATGGATTACCTCATCCGTGCTAGGAGCAATTACCGTCTCAGCTTCTTCATCAACCTCCTCAGTGGAATCCATCCCGTAAATCGCAGCTTCAAGTGTATCCGACTCGGCTGTGAATAAGGGAGGTTCACCGTAACCTTCATCATCGTCAAACTCGTCATCCAATATGAACCCAAGTGAAGAATTAAAGCTCCCAATGGCCAAATCAGTCGATCGAGAAAAATACTCACTCGATCGACCACTTTCCTCCCAAGATCTCACTCGATCGAGTAACTAAATCACTCGATCGAGAACTATCCTCCCGCATGTCACTCGATCGAGAAGAGATATTACTCGATCGAGGACTTTCTTCCCGTACAGACCGATATCCTCGCATAAACTCTAGAAATACGATAGAAATTCGTCATCCGAAATATAGAAATCATTTTCAAGATTGGGCAACGCGGTTCTTCATGGGAAAAACCGCTCTTGGTCAAGTACACCTCTTCTGGTTGCCGATCATTCAACCCAGCTGTTAACCGAGCAATTTCAGACTGCAACTCGGCAATTTCAGTGACTTGAGCACCCATATATCTACCATATTCTAGAATTAAGGATTTCAGCTCCGCGATTTCTTTTTTCTGTATATCACGAGGATCTTGTTGCGGTGGCCATTGATGGGGTGGATGTGGCGGCACAACTACAAATGCATTGTGCTCAAGAAGACCACATCCCCAAGATTTCTTCCTTTCCCAACTAGCAGGTTTCTCGGCTTGGGCTTCAAACTGAGCAATTAGTCGGGAGACAGATGTCATCTTGGCAAGAGGGATCGAAGGTACTCAAACCTTCCCTTCGATGATCTCCCTCGTGCTTTGTTTAATACACCCGTAGGCCTATCAAAACAAAGACTAACGAAAAAGATAAGACGGCCTCAAGGTACTTAGTCTTCCCTTGAGGCGAAAGGACAAACAAAATAAAACAGATAAAAAGCGTCGCCTCCCCGACAACGGCGCCAAAATTTGATATTGTCGTTTCGTACCAAAAATAAATACCTAAGTTACTACTAAAAGTCGGTGGTAAGTAGGGTCGATCTCCACAGGAGGCTAAGTTGCTATCTATCTATTAATTTAATTCGATCTCATTAGAGTGTCACGAAATGGGGGTTTTGAATTGATTGTGAACTAACTAAACTAATGAAACTAAAGGCAAGAGAAGGGAATAAAGGAAATTAAAAATAAGAGAAAGGAAGTATGCTAGAGTCGGTCTACCGTGGCGCTATCGATCTTATACTATCGGGAATACTAAGGCGATTAGACTATTGATAAGAAGAGCTATGGTCGTCACCTTTCGGTCCTTAAACCGCCCTAGAGCGTAAACAGCTTAACTTTCGCCCTCACTGCAATACCCTATTGTAATTAAGCAAGCCTTCCCTTCCAATCTTTCGATCTAGGTCAGGGTTAACTAAATTTATGGTCTCCTGCATGCATTCATTCGACCGGATAACAATTAAATTGCCTAATACAATTCCTATCGCAAGACTAATCTATATAAGTCAGTTAAAACATTGCTACCACGGCTTCCCTAATCCTAACATACTAGGGGAATTAGCTACTCATAATAAAATAAGCAATGACAATAATTAAAGAAGAAATAAGCATTAAAAGAGAATAAGGGACGAAATTACTGAATTAAGTGATCCTGAAAAGAAAGAGCAAAGTAACAGTAACAAAGTGACAGAGTATTAAGAGTAATTAGAGAGGAGAGAACCCCCAAATTATGTCGACCTCCTATCCTATTTATAAGAAAAATAGGATTATTAACCTAATTACGGAAAATAAAGCTTAAAAGCCCGGCCGTCAAGGATTGTTGCTCGATCGAGCACTTAAGGCTCTCGATCGAGTGATATTCCTTAGCATTCCTCTCGATCGAGAACTTCTTCCCCTTTAATCACTCGATCGAGAAGAAGTAGCTCTCGATCGAGCAAATGGGCTCTCGATCGAATAAAAATAGTTCTCGATCGAGCACTTCTCGCGCGTAATTCCGCTTCGCGCACTGAACTTCAAACGGCTGCCATTTCTTCGTTACTTGGTCAAACAGGGTGATTCCGGTGGCGTTGGAAAGCTAAGAGGACAAACTTTTATCTACAATTGGAATCACCTGAACATCTGTTGTAGTACTCGAGATATGGCTCTTACAAGCAGGAACTAGCGAATTGAAGCACTCTCTTGGCTCGCCTAACTTCCTTACTCCAATGCGCATCTCAAAATGGTGCTTTCCAAGCTCCGACTCAACTCATCTCCTAAATGCATGCGTAGGGACATGTTTTAGGCTTGATTCCGCATCTCTAAGCTCATTCCTGCAATTAATACAAAAACTTCCAAAGTATGCAATTCGGGGTATATTCGTAGCAAATAACTACTAAAATAGCATAGAAATACGTGCATAAAATAGGCTAAAAGGCTATACAAAATGCACGTATCAAATCTCCCCAAACCAAACATTTACTCGTCCCCGAGTAAACTAAAATGCAACTAAAGGAACGGAAAAAGATAACTCAGAGCTAGCTACAAATGCTCACTTAAGCCAATTTAATGCAAGCAAACTAACATTTATAGCAACAGTCAAATGCAAACGAGTTATAAGATATTTATAATAAAGCCTGAACCGTCGACCTTGCAAGACCTTTAATAATGGACTCTCACGGGTCACTCTTCTCTCATGAAGCAAAGGGTAAGCATATATATGTAAGAGAGAAAGAAAAATAGTCGCTCACCTAGACTACGACCCACATAAACATGCATGCAACTAATATGATAGACAATTCTAGCTACCGTACACACATTCCAAACAAACGAGGTCCTGTCACAGCCGAGGGCTTACAAAAATATGGTAAAGTGAGGCAATGGGTAAGAAAAGGCAAAACATGTTATGGGAATGTGGAGGTATAGGTGATCAAGCTAGTACCTAAACAGAACCATATGAGACATATCCATTTCCAACTCAATTATGAAATTAAGCAGTGTGCCCTTCATTTGGCACAAAATCTCACTAAACCAAACTGAACTAACTCCTCAAAAGATATAAATAAAGCATAGGAGCGAAACCGTCTAACAAACAACATCTTTTTTTTCTTTTTCTATATTTTTTTTCGGTTTCTCTTTCTTTTCGAATTCTTCTTTTTTTCCGAACTCCTTTTTCAACTTCTTTTTCACGTTTTTTTTTTTTCATCATCCTCCTTTTCTTCATAAATTACCAACTCCAAATCAACAGATACAAGCCAAAATTTGATACAATGAAATATATACCGCAAAACATACACTAAACTAGCTTGACAAGGCAGGCTAAATTTGGATGTAGCTAAGGGTCAACTGACAAATTTGGCTAATGTGGAGTTAAATGGGTAAAAATGGAAGAAAGGGAAATTGTAAGCACCTCCCTGCATGTGACACCAACCACTAACCCGAATGTATGTAGGCAAAAAGCAATTGAATTTCATATACGTGCAAATTAATGAACATGTTATGCAAGGAGTAACTACTCACAATCCTACATGACACTGGTCACAAATGACACCAGTTTATAAGGCTCTAGTTCCTCAGAATTTATAAGTAGGTTGCCAAAATTTCAGGTCAAGTCTATTCGTTCAGCTAAATTAAACATTAACTCGTAGATATGCAAAATGACAAAGCTAAAAGATAACAGTTCAATGCAAGGCTTAAGCAAAAAAAGGACAGATATAGTGCAATTTCATCATTGAAATCGACCGTTCCGACTCAACCTATATGCTAAATTAAACGTGAAATTTGTTTGAATTTTTAACAATTTTCTGATTTTTAGGGAATAAACAACAATGCAAACATAAATAAAACGTGATAACAGAAATGCATTAAAAACAATATGCAGACACAGATATGGATGCATAACCTCCTCAAACCAAACCGTACAATGCCCCCATTGTACCAAAACATGGAAAGGAAACGCAAACTAAAAGAGAAAGAGATAAAAAACGGAAAAACTCACAAAATGCACGAATAAGGGGACCTCCCTAAACCGACCATGAACATGGGTGGTTGCTAAGGCCCGAAAACCGTCTCAGGAAGCTAATCCAAGTCAACACGCGAAAGGGCACCCAAAATCAGCTCGATCGAATGGATTTGGCAGCACAAGTGCTCGATCGAGTACAAAAAGTACTCGATCGAGTGATCCGCAGCATATTCCTGCATAATGCAATGAAAAACAGCCCGCAACTGACAAAAACAAGCATACTGAGATAGTCTATGGTATAAAACCATTTATTACAACTAAAATAAAATAAAAATGCAAAATAAAATCGCCGGGTTGCCTCCCGGGTAGCGCTAGCTTCAGTCAAGTCCCAGCTCGACCTTCTTTTTCTTCGAGCCTCTCTAATTAAATACAATCAAAACAGCTCAAAGCGCGCAGCAACCTGTCAAATAGCTGCGCATGTGCTACACAACAGCATAAGTAGCACCAAAGTGGAATCAAGAAATAGGAAATGAAATTAAACAACCGTTTGAGTCTAACAAATTTCCCATGTGAGCTCCTAAATTTATCCACAAAATAAAGGAGCGCGGGAGCAATTGTCAATATATAAGGGTCCCGATTCAGATTAGCAAACTTGAAATGATAAGGACGGTGAAAATTCGTTAAATTATGCGTCCACATATGAGAGGGTGTAGCATTAAAAGAAGGAGCACAAATTAAACGAGGCAATATACTGTTAAAACAAACAATAATGAAATTATGTCTTACTACCTCGGGTTGGTCGCTCTCAACGACGGAATCACTGACAAAGGAATGGATTACCTCATCCGTGCTAGGGGCAATTACCGTCTCAGCTGCTTCTTCATCAACCTCCTCAGTGGAATCCATCCCGTAAATCGCAGCTTCAAGTGTATCCGACTCCTACCGTGAATAAGGGAGGTTCACCGTAACCTTCATCATCGTCAAACTCGTCATCCAATATGAACCCAAGTGACGAATTAAAGCTCCCAATGGCCAAATCGATCGATCGAGAAAAATACTCACTCGATCGACCACTTTCCTCCTCAAGATCTCACTCGATCGAGTAACTAAATCACTCGATCGAGAACTATCCTCCTGCATGTCACTCGATCGAGAAGAGATATTACTCGATCGAGGACTTTCTTCCTGTACAGCGCTGATATCCTCGCATAAACTCTGGAAATACGATAGAAATTCGTCATCCGAAATATAGAAATCATTTTCAGCATTGGGCAACGCGGGTTCTTCATGGGAAAAACCGCTCTTGGTCAAGTACACCTCTTCTGGTTGCCGATCATTCAACCCAGCTGTTAACCGAGCAATTTCAGACTGCAACTCGGCAATTTCAGTGACTTGAGCACCCATATATCTACCATATTCTAGAATTAAGGATTTCAGCTCCGCGATTTCTTTTTTCTGTATATCACGAGGATCTTGTTGCGGTGGCCATTGATGGGGTGGATGTGGCGGCACAACTACAGCTGCATTGTGCTCAAGAAGACCACATCCCCAAGATTTCTTCCTTTCCCAACTAGCAGGTTTCTCAGCTTGGGCTTCAAACTGAGCAATTAGTCGGGAGACAGATGTCATCTTGGCAAGAGGGATCGAAGGTACTCAAACCTTCCCTTCGATGATCTCCCTCAGTAGCCTGTTTAATACACCTGTAGGCCTATCAAAACAGCACTAACGAAAAAGATAAGACGGCCTCAAGGTACTTAGTCTTCCCTTGAGGCGAAAGGACAAACAAAATAAAACAGATAAAAAGCGTCGCCTCCCCGACAACGGCGCCAAAATTTGATACTGTCGTTTCGTACCAAAAATAAATACCTAAGTTACTACTAACAGAAGTCAGTGGTAAGTAGGGTCGATCTCCACAGGGAGGCTAAGTTGCTATCTATCTGTTTAATTCGGTCTGTTAGAGTGTCACAGAAATGGGGGTTTTGAATTGATTGTGAACTAACTAAACTAATGAAACTAAAGGCAAGAGAAGGGAATAAAGGAAATTAAAAATAAGAGAAAGGAAGTATGCTAGGAGTCGGTCTACCGTGGCAGCTATCAGATCTTATACTATCGGGAATACTAAGGCGATTAGACTATTGATAAGAAGAGCTATGGTCGTCACCTTTCGGTCCTTAAACCGCCCTAGAGCGTAAACAGCTTAACTTTCGCCCTCACTGCAATACCCTATTGTAATTAAGCAAGCCTTCCCTTCCAATCTTTCGATCTAGGTCGTGGTTAACTAGATTTATGGTCTCCCGCATGCATTCATTCGACCGGATAACAATTAAATTGCCTAATACAATTCCTATCGCAAGACTAATCTATATAAGTCAGTTAAAACATTGCTACCACGGCTTCCCTAATCCTAACATACTATGGGAATTAGCTACTCATAATAAAATAAGCAATGACAATAATTAAAGAAGAAATAAGCATTAAAAGAGAATAAGGGACGAAATTACTGAATTAAGTGATCCTAAAAGAAAGAGCAAAGTAACAAGAATAAAGTGACAGAGTATTAAGAGTAATTAGAGAGGAGAGAACCCCCAAATTATGTCGACCTCCTATCCTATTTATAAGAAAAATAGGATTATTAACCTAATTACGGAAAATAAAGCTTAAAAGCCCGGCCCAAAGGATTGTTGCTCGATCGAGCACTTAAGGCTCTCGATCGAGTGATATTCCTTAGCATTCCTCTCGATCGAGAACTTCTTCCCCTTTAATCACTCGATCGAGAAGAAGTAGCTCTCGATCGAGCAAATGGGCTCTCGATCGAATAAAAATAGTTCTCGATCGAGCACTTCTCGCGCTTAATTCCTCGCTTCGCGACTGAACTTCAAACGGCTGCCATTTCTTCGTTACTTGGTCAAACAGGGTGATTCCGGTGGCGTTGGAAAGCTAAGAGGACAAACTTTTATCTACAATTGGAATCACCTGAACATCTGTTGTAGTACTCGAGATATGGCTCTTACAAGCAGGAACTAGCGAATTGAAGCACTCTCTTGGCTCGCCTAACTTCCTTACTCCAATGCGCATCTCAAAATGGTGCTTTCCAAGCTCCGACTCAACTCATCTCCTAAATGCATGCGTAGGGACATGTTTTAGGCTTGATTCCGCATCTCTAAGCTCATTCCTGCAATTAATACAAAAACTTCCAAAGTATGCAATTCGGGGTATATTCGTAGCAAATAACTACTAAAATAGCATAGAAATACGTGCATAAAATAGGCTAAAAGGCTATACAAAATGCACGTATCAAATCTCCCCAAACCAAACATTTACTCGTCCCCGAGTAAACTAAAATGCAACTAAAGGAACGGAAAAAGATAACTCAGAGCTAGCTACAAATGCTCACTTAAGCCAATTTAATGCAAGCAAACTAACATTTATAGCAACAGTCGTCAAATGCAAACGAGTTATAAGATATTTATAATAAAGCTGAACCGTCGACCTTGCAAGACCTTTAATAATGGACTCTCACGGGTCACTCTTCTCTCATGAAGCAAAGGGTAAGCATATATATGTAAGAGAGAAAGAAAAATAGTCGCTCACCTAGACTACGACCCACATAAACATGCATGCAACTAATATGATAGACAATTCTAGCTACCGTACACACATTCCAAACAAACGAGGTCCTGTCACAGCCGAGGGCTTACAAAAATATGGTAAAGTGAGGCAATGGGTAAGAAAAGGCAAAACATGTTATGGGAATGTGGAGGTATAGGTGATCAAGCTAGTACCTAAACAGAACCATATGAGACATATCCATTTCCAACTCAATTATGAAATTAAGCACAGTGCCCTTCATTTGGCACAAAATCTCACTAAACCAAACTGAACTAACTCCTCAAAAGATATAAATAAAGCATAGGAGCGAAACCGTCTAACAAACAACATCTTTTTTTTTCTTTTTCTATATTTTTTTTCGGTTTCTCTTTCTTTTCGAATTCTTCTTTTTTTCCGAACTCCTTTTTCAACTTCTTTTTCACGTTTTTTTTTTTCATCATCCTCCTTTTCTTCATAAATTACCAACTCCAAATCAACAGATACAAGGCAAAATTTGATACAATGAAATATATACCGCAAAACATACACTAAACTAGCTTGACAAGGCAGGCTAAATTTGGATGTAGCTAAGGGTCAACTGGCAAATTTGGCTAATGTGGAGTTAAATGGGTAAAAATGGAAGAAAGGGAAATTGTAAGCACCTCCCTGCATGTGACACCAACCACTAACCCGAATGTATGTAGGCAAAAAGCAATTGAATTTCATATACGTGCAAATTAATGAACATATTATGCAAGGAGTAACTACTCACAATCCTACATGACATTGGTCACAAATGACACCAGTTTATAAGGCTCTAGTTCCTCAGAATTTATAAGTAGGTTGCCAAAATTTCAGGTCAAGTCTATTCGTTCAGCTAAATTAAACATTAACTCGTAGATATGCAAAATGACAAAGCTAAAAGATAACAGTTCAATGCAAGGCTTAAGCAAAAAAAGGACAAATATAGTGCAATTTCATCATTGAAATCGACCGTTCCGACTCAACCTATATGCTAAATTAAACGTGAAATTTGTTTGAATTTTTAACAATTTTCTGATTTTTAGGGAATAAACAACAATGCAAACATAAATAAAACGTGATAACAGAAATGCATTAAAAACAATATGCAGACACATATATGGATGCATAACCTCCCGAAACCAAACCGTACAATGCCCCCATTGTACCAAAACATGGAAAGGAAACGCAAACTAAAAGAGAAAGAGAGAAAAAACGGAAAAACTCACAAAATGCGCGAATAAGGGGACCTCCCCAAACCGACCATGAACATGGGAGGTTGCTAAGGCCCGAAAACTGTCTCAGGAAGCTAATCCAAGTCAACACGCGAAAGGGCACTTAAAATCAGCTCGATCGAATGGATTTGGCAGCACAAGTGCTCGATCGAGTACAAAAAGTACTCGATCGAGTGATCCACAGCATATTCCTGCATAATGCAATGAAAAACAGCCCGCAACTGACAAAAACAAGCATACTGAGATAGTCTATGGTATAAAACCATTTATTACAACTGAAATAAAATAAAAATGCAAAATAAAATCGCCGGGTTGCCTCCCGGGTAGCGCTAGCTTCAGTCAGGTCCCAGCTCGACCTTCTTTTTCTTCGAGCCTCTCTAATTAAATACAATCAAAACAGCTCAAAGCGCGCAGCAACCTGTCAAATAGCTGCGCATGTGCTACACAACAGCATAAGTAGCACCAAAGTGGAATCAAGAAATAGGAAATGAAATTAAACAACCGTTTGAGTCTAACAAATTTTCTATGTGAGCTCCTAAATTTATCCACAAAATAAAGGAGCGCGGGAGCAATTGTCAATATATAAGGGTCACGGTTTAGATTAGCAAACTTGAAATGATAAGGACGGTGAAAATTCGTTAAATTATGCGTCCACATATGAGAGGGTGTAGCATTAAAAGAAGGAGCACAAATTAAACGAGGCAATATACTGTTAAAACAAACAATAATGAAATTATCGCTTACTACCTCAGGTTGGTCGCTCTCAACGACGGAATCACTGACAAAGGAATGGATTACCTCATCCGTGCTAGGAGCAATTACCGTCTCAGCTGCTTCTTCATCAACCTCCTCAGTGGAATCCATCCCGTAAATCGCACTTCAAGTGTATCCGACTTACTGTGAATAAGGGAGGTTCACCGTAACCTTCATCATCGTCAAACTCGTCATCCAATATGAACCCAAGTGACGAATTAAAGCTCCCAATGGCCAAATCAGTCGATCGAGAAAAATACTCACTCGATCGACCACTTTCCTCCCGCATCTCACTCGATCGAGTAACTAAATCACTCGATCGAGAACTATCCTCCTGCATGTCACTCGATCGAGAAGAGATATTACTCGATCGAGGACTTTCTTCCTGTACAGCGCTGATATTGATACCCGTCGTTGTGAGTACCAAAAATAAGATTTATAATTTCCTATTAAAACTAACCTAGGCTAGTGGTAACAGGGTCGAACCACAAGGAGGCGAATGTAATTAATAGCTGTCTAATTTAGTCTAAGGTAACGAAAGTGGGGGTTTAATTGATTTGGTCTACAAATGAAGAAATAAAGACAATAAACAAAATACGGATAAAAATAGATAATAAAAGGGGTGCAAGGATGGTCGGTTCGTTATAGTTTCAAGGCAAAGATACTAAACAGTCTAAATCAAAACACATGAGGCGGGAAATAAAGAGGTCCTCTCGGTCCACTCTTAACAAATAGCATCTTTCGATCTCGCTATAAGTCCCTAATATCACTAATACTAACTTTCGTCCTGAAAAGTGACTTATAATCTAAACTTTACCTATCTTTCGATCTCAAAGATAGTTTAGTCATTTTAATTGGTGATCTAACAACTGTCCCTATCTCTCGGTCTAATGGGTCAGTCATATCCTAAACATTCAACTAGTCGTGTGCACTCGATTCGTCAAATTAAGAATTAAAACAATTAAAACGAAAATAAAAACCTCACGTGGTCAGTCGATCGACCAGGCATGGCGGTCGATCGACTGACATGCGAATTCAGTCCGTGTTCATTATTTTGCCGCCTACACTATAATTCCCCTACATCCTAGCACGAATAAATTAGCTACTCATACTAACGATGATAACAACAATGTAATTAACGAAATAGACGGAAGAATTCATGCTTAAAACAACGGAATAAAAAGCTAACATTAAACGATAACTATGGTTTCGGGAAACTAACTAACAATTCTAAATCTATGAATGCAAATAAAATAATAAACTAGACTAAGAAGAATACCAAGATCGCAGAAGAATTGTAACGGAATGATTGAAAGCACAACGAAAATCCGATGCGAAATAGTTTCCCAAACCCTAATTATTTGATAAACTAAACTGATAAAGAACCTAATGAAAAACTGAATGAGTAAAGTTCTTAGTCAGGTTACGTTATATAGCAAACTAACGTAACTAAATCCCTAAACCTAATATAGATTTGGGCTTTGTATTTCTCGATCTTTATGTTTAATCCGCGTATCGCTCAGAACTTGGTCGATCGACCATGTTGCTCGATCGATCGACCAACCTATACTGAACAAAGTAGCTTCGATCTCGTGCTCGTCGATCGACCATAAGCATCGATCGATCGACCAAGGTTGTCAGACAAGAGTGCATTCTGACGAATTCTGCAGCAGCGACCGATCTTAAAACAGCTGCCATTTCTTCGTTCCTTGGTCAAATCAGGCGTTCTACATGGCGTTGGAAAGCTAAGAGGATAAGCTTTCACCTCCAATTGGAATCACTCGATTATCAGTTTAGAACTCGAGATATTGCCATCTGAAGCAGGCTGCAATATTGTGAAGTGCTTCTTTGCATTTTAAACTCGTACGCACCTGTGCTTTTGCTATCTTTAGGCCTTAAAACGCGCACCAAGCTCATTCCTCGAGTCAATACTTCATGTCAAATGCAATGTCAATTACTTAGGGACGGATTCGGCTCGATTTCCACTCAATTCTTCATATTTCTGCAATAATAGACAAAAACACGAAAGTAGAGGAAAATAGGGAAATAATGGCATATATTGCACATTTGAGCTCTGAAATGCATGTAGAATAAAGTGTGAAACATCATATTTTAGACACGCATCAAATCTCCCCAAACCAAACCTTGCTTGTCCCCAAGCAAGAACTAGACTCGATCCTAAAACTTAATGGAACGAGTTCAATCTCAGAGCCAAATGCAAACCGAATATCCTAAACCAATTTAATGCAACAACTAACAATCAATTAGTAATGTGAATCATGCAAACGAGTTATAAAGTCGTTAAAAACTGCTGAACCGTCAACTGTAGAGACTTATCAAATTGGACTCTCGCGGGTCGCTCAAATCTCTCATAAGAACAGGTGAATATGTGAAAGATAGAATGAATTAGATTTGTAAAGACTCTCACCTAACTACGACCTATGAAGACATGCCAGCAATAAAATATGAAAATGATCTCTATAACCGTACATATGCATTCCGACCAACAAATGACCATGACACATGCCGAGGTATATATGGGATATGTGAGGTATGGGTAAGAAGAGGCAAAATATTTATGGAAAAGTGGAGGTACAGGTGATCAAGCTAGTACCAAAACGGAACCATATGGCAACATCCAACTTCTTGCTCATAATCAAACTAAACGGTGCTATAGCAAGCACAAATCTCACAAATCTCCAAACTAACAAATCAATAAACTCCCCATAAAATATGAATAAAACATGGGAGCAAAAATCGCCAAAAGATAAGGATTGAATTATGCGAATTGATTTCTTCCTCGAATCTTCAGTCGATCGACCAAAAGGGGCAGTCGATCGACTGCTTTGAACAGTACATGACACTTTTTTTTTCTTTCTTTTTCGAATCATTTTTTTTCATTTCCTTTTTTTTTTCTTCTTTTCGTTTCTTTCTTTCCTCCTTTTCATCTTTCCATCAAAATCTCAAACATGAGCATATGCTACTAAAAACGAGTCACAATCCCAAAAACTAGGCTACTAGCTTGACAAAGGCAAGCTATGTGTAGGATGTAGTAATCGGGACAAAAAGGATATTTTTGGCAGTGTGGAGCTTATGGGCAAAATGAATAAAGGGAAACCTCTACCACATGTGTCGACAAACCACAAACCGAATGCATACAGGTATTAAGTAGATCAAGTTCATATTTATGCAAATTAAGGAAACATGTCTCATAAGGAGTAATACTCACATTCCTAAATAAACCGATCCCGAATGTCACCATTATAGGCTCTAAAACTCGTAAATATGATGTAGTTTGCCAATTTTCTAAGTCAAATCTCAAGTTCAGCAAGAATGTAACGAAAACTCGTAGATATGCATTTACGATTCTACTAATAACATGTTAATCAAGCAAGGCTCAAGCAAAACAGGTGCAATTGCAGTATCATCCTTGAAATACTACCGTTCCGACTCGACCTATATGCTAAAATAAACGTGCATTTTATGGAATTTTTTTTTTTGCATTTTTTCAATTTTTTTGAATTTTTGTATAAATGGATGAAATGGAATAAAACAATGCAAAACAGAATTAAACGTGAATGCAAACAAATGAAATGCGACGCAAAACCCTTCCCCAAACCAAATCACACAATGTCCCCATTGTGCAAAATCATATAATGAAGAAAAGAGAAATGGGAATTTGCGAGAAAAAAAGTAAATATGACATGAAGTGGAACTTGGGAACTCACAAGACTTTAAGCGCAGCAAAAGGAAACCTCCCCAAACCAGCGTGAGCTAGGAGGTTTCAGTAGCCAGCAGTGCTACCAATAAATACCTGAAAAGACAAACAAAAACCGCGCGTAAAACCGAGAAAACAATATTGAACCGGTAATTATGTGCAAAGTTACGAAAATGGAAGAAATCAGAAATGAGTCGGGAAAAATAGAGTAGAAAACTCCCTCAATCCCGCAAAACGACCCAGCACAGCAGGGGAAAGGTCGTGAACAGGTACAGCAGCGGCAGTGGTCGATCGACCATAGATGGCAGTCGATCGACCAAAGTGAACAGAAATGAAACTCCCGAGATGCGCAACTCAGCCGATCGACCATGGAAGGCAGTCGATCGACTGGGAAAACTGCTGTAACTTTCTGATTTCTTCGAATTAGCTCAATAACTTGAGCTAATAAGGTCCATATACCTGCATACACACATAATAACGCGCCCAAAATTGCGCAAAACCCAAAGTAATGTCTAAAGCATATAAAATCCTAAGCAACAAAATTAAATGCGAAGTCTCGCGCACACAAATGCAATAAAAAGAGTTTAAAAGCAAATAAAATGAAGGTTTTTGATAAAACTTGTGATCAGCTAATAAAACGACCACGGTATGGCCCACTACTAGGCTTCTGACTGAACGCAGTGGCTTCAGAAACTGTCAAATCTACCCCCGGCCTCCATAACATGGCAACGGAAGAACAACAACGTCGCGCAGCATCCGGATCCCAATTTTTCACCTCAGCGCACAGCTTCTTCTTAGACGGCATATCCTCATCAGGACCTCCTCCTGGATCATATATCCTGGCAGTTCCAGACTTCAAGCTAGGAATACCCAACTCACCTCCGGGGTCTTTGAACTTGCCAAGACCTGTAGAAAGAGAAACAAAGCGATGTTCCTCCAACTTGTTCCCAAACTGGGACGGAGGCGTCAATCCTACAGCAGCAAATGGTTCAACAGAAGGAGTAGGAAGGTATACATAATCGACTAAAGGAGTGGAATTACCTCTAATCGGATAGGAGTGGTTTTCATTTACCTTCTCATCGTCATCCGGAATAGGCGTTGGTGACGATTTAACAATTCCCAAGGCTGCAGGGGTTGATCGAACAACATCACTAATCGATCGAGTAGTTTCCTCCTCCAAAGATAATCGGTCGATCGACCACTCGATTCCGGTCGATCGACCGCTCTTCCTTCTCGCAATGTCATTCGTTCGACCACACAAATCGCTTGATCGAATTCTTCATGTGGCACAAAGATTGAAGTCTTCAATTGACGCTTCATCTTCCTCCAAATCATCATCCTCCGAGTCATACACATCATCGTTTTGCTCGACAGCTACTTGAGCCAAGAGAAGCTCAAGTCTTTTGAAAGAAGCTTCTCTCTGTTCAGCGATTTCTTGCATTTGGAGTTTAAGCATCTCCATCATAGGCTTCATTTCCGCACTCTCTTCAGAAGGAAGAGGGTCTTGCTGAGGTGGTACAAAGAAATATGAAGGCTCTTGGAAGCCTTGCTGATAGCATGGATGTGGCGGTGCATAATGATCTTGTTTATAATGCCGATAAGCATAGACTTGGTCCATATCTCGCTCGGCACATAACGAAGCATGCCCCTCGCCGCCACATTTCCCACAAATCTCCACCGCTCCTCCCAAGAATGGAACATGAGTGGACTCTCCCAAGTACTTTATAATTAAACAACACTAAAGAAGGAGATGAGAACGCCTCAAGGTACTCGTCTTCCCTTGAGGTGAAAAAAAGACTAAAATAAAACAACTAAAAATTAGAACAATTGCCTCCCTAAGAACGGCGCCAAAATTTGATACCCGTCGTTGTGAGTACCAAAAATAAGATTTATAATTTCCTATTAAAACTAACCTAGGCTAGTGGTAACAGGGTCGAACCATAAGGAGGCGAATGTAATTAATAGTCATCTAATTTAGTCTAAGGTAACGAAAGTGGGGTTTAATTGATTTGGTCTACAGCTAACAGCAAATAAAGACAATAAACAAAATACGGATAAAAATAGATAATAAAAGGGGTGCAAGGATGGTCGGTTCGTTATAGTTTCGGCGGCAGCATACTAAACAGGTCTAAATCAAAACACATGAGGCGGGAAATAAAGAGGTCCTCTCGGTCCACTCTTAACAAATAGCATCTTTCGATCTCGCTATAAGTCCCTAATATCACTAATACTAACTTTCGTCCTGAAAAGTGACTTATAATCTAAACTTTACCTATCTTTCGATCTCAGCATAGTTTAGTCATTTTAATTGGTGATCTAACAACTGTCCCTATCTCTCGATCTAATGGGTCAGTCATATCCTAAACATTCAACTAGTCGTGTGCACTCGATTCGTCGAATTAAGAATTAAAACAATTAAAACGAAAATAAAAACCTCACGTGGTCAGTCGATCGACCAGGCATGGCGGTCGATCGACTGACATGCGAATTCAGTCCGTGTTCATTATTTTGCCGCCTACACTATAATTCCCCTACATCCTAGCACGAATAAATTAGCTACTCATACTAACGATGATAACAACAATGTAATTAACGAAATAGACGGAAGAATTCATGCTTAAAACAACGGAATAAAAAGCTAACATTAAACGATAACTATGGTTTCGGGAAACTAACTAACAATTCTAAATCTATGAATGCAAATAAAATAATAAACTAGAATAAGAAGAATACCAAGATCGCAGAAGAATTGTAACGGAATGATTGAAAGCATAACGAAAATCCGATGCGAAATAGTTTCCCAAACCCTAATTATTTGATAAACTAAACTGATAAAGAACCTAATGAAAAACTGAATGATTAAAGTTCTTAGTCAGGTTACGTTATATAGCAAACTAACGTACCTAAATCCCTAAACCTAATATAGCTTTGGGCTTTGTATTTCTCGATCTTTATGTTTAATCCGCGTATCAGCTCGTAACTTGGTCGATCGACCATGTTGCTCAGTCGATCGACCAACCTATACTGAACAGTAGCTTCTGATCTCGTGCTCTGGTCGATCGACCATAAGCATCGATCGATCGACCAAGGTTGCTTTGTCAGACAAGAGTGCATTCGACGAATTCTGCGCAGCGCACCGATCTTAAAACAGCTGCCATTTCTTCGTTCCTTGGTCAAATCAGGCGTTCTACATGGCGTTGGAAAGCTAAGAGGATAAGCTTTCACCTCCAATTGAAATCACTCGATTATCAGTTCTAGAACTCGAGATATTGCCATCTGAAGCAGGCTGCAATATTGTGAAGTGCTTCTTTGCATTTTAAACTCGTACGCACCCGTGCTTTTGCTATCTTTAGGCCTTAAAATGCGCACCAAGCTCATTCCTCGAGTCAATACTTCATGTCAAATGCAATGTCAATTACTTAGGGACGGATTCGGCTCGATTTTCGCTCAATTCTTCATATTTCTGCAATAATAGACAAAAACACGAAAGTAGAGGAAAATAGGGAAATAATGCCATATATTGCACATTTGAGCTCTGAAATGCATGTAGAATAAAGTGTGAAACATCATATTTTAGAAACGCATCAGATATCCTCGCATAAACTCTGGAAATACGATAGAAATTCGTCATCCGAAATATAGAAATCATTTTCAGCATTGGGCAACGCGGGTTCTTCATGGGAAAAACCGCTCTTGGTCAAGTACACCTCTTCTGGTTGCCGATCATTCAACCCAGCTGTTAACCGAGCAATTTCAGACTGCAACTCGGCAATTTCAGTGACTTGAGCACCCATATATCTACCATATTCTAGAATTAAGGATTTCAGCTCCGCGATTTCTTTTTTCTGTATATCACGAGGATCTTGTTGCGGTGGCCATTGATGGGGTGGATGTGGCGGCACAACTACAGCTGCATTGTGCTCAGCAGCACCACATCCCCAAGATTTCTTCCTTTCCCAACTAGCAGGTTTCTCAGCTTGGGCTTCAAACTGAGCAATTAGTCGGGAGACAGATGTCATCTTGGCAAGAGGGATCGAAGGTACTCAAACCTTCCCTTCGATGATCTCCCTCAGTAGCCTGTTTAATACACCTGTAGGCCTATCAAAACAGCACTAACGAAAAAGATAAGACGGCCTCAAGGTACTTAGTCTTCCCTTGAGGCGAAAGGACAAACAAAATAAAACAGATAAAAAGCGTCGCCTCCCCGACAACGGCGCCAAAATTTGATACTGTCGTTTCGTACCAAAAATAAATACCTAAGTTACTACTAACAGAAGTCAGCGGTAAGTAGGGTCGATCTCCACAGGGAGGCTAAGTTGCTATCTATCTGTTTAATTCGGTCTGTTAGAGTGTCACAGAAATGGGGGTTTTGAATTGATTGTGAACTAACTAAACTAATGAAACTAAAGGCAAGAGAAGGGAATAAAGGAAATTAAAAATAAGAGAAAGGAAGTATGCTAGGAGTCGGTCTACCGTGGCAGCTATCAGATCTTATACTATCGGGAATACTAAGGCGATTAGACTATTGATAAGAAGAGCTATGGTCGTCACCTTTCGGTCCTTAAACCGCCCTAGAGCGTAAACAGCTTAACTTTCGCCCTCACTGCAATACCCTATTGTAATTAAGCAAGCCTTCCCTTCCAATCTTTCGATCTAGGTCAGGGTTAACTAAATTTATGGTCTCCTGCATGCATTCATTCGACCGGATAACAATTAAATTGCCTAATACAATTCCTATCGCAAGACTAATCTATATAAGTCAGTTAAAACATTGCTACCACGGCTTCCCTAATCCTAACATACTAGGGGAATTAGCTACTCATAATAAAATAAGCAATGACAATAATTAAAGAAGAAATAAGCATTAAAAGAGAATAAGGGACGAAATTACTGAATTAAGTGATCCGGAAAAGAAAGAGCAAAGTAACAGTAACAAAGTGACAGAGTATTAAGAGTAATTAGAGAGGAGAGAACCCCCAAATTATGTCGACCTCCTATCCTATTTATAAGAAAAATAGGATTATTAACCTAATTGCGGAAAATAAAGCTTAAAAGCCCAGCCCGTCAAGGATTGTTGCTCGATCGAGCACTTAAGGCTCTCGATCGAGTGATATTCCTTAGCATTCCTCTCGATCGAGAACTTCTTCCCCTTTAATCACTCGATCGAGAAGAAGTAGCTCTCGATCGAGCAAATGGGCTCTCGATCGAATAAAAATAGTTCTCGATCGAGCACTTCTCAGCGCGTAATTCCTGCTTCGCGCACTGAACTTCAAACGGCTGCCATTTCTTCGTTACTTGGTCAAACAGGGTGATTCCGGTGGCGTTGGAAAGCTAAGAGGACAAAATTTTATCTCCAATTCGAATCACCTGAATATCTGTTGTAGAACTAGAGATATGGCTCTTACAAGCAGGAACTAGCGAATTGAAGCACTCTCTTGGCTCGCCTAACTTCCTTACTCCAATGCGCATCTCAAAATGGTGCTTTCCAAGCTCCGACTCAACTCATCTCCTAAATGCATGCGTAGGGACATGTTTTAGGCTTGATTCCATATCTCTAAGCTCATTCCTGCAATTAATACAAAAACTTCCAAAGTATGCAATTCGGGGTATATTCGTAGCAAATAACTACTAAAATAGCATAGAAATACGTGCATAAAATAGGCTAAAAGGCTATACAAAATGCACGTATCAAAGAAAATGTGAGATTTGGATAGATGGATGAAGACATGTTTTTATAAATACGAATATTATTTTGAATTTTTGTAAGTTAAGCAAAAGTTTATGTAACTTTAGTATTGTACTAGTGTACTTTTAGTCTTTCATAGTGTAATTTCGAATATATTAATTTGAATTTATGTAATTTTAAGACAAGATTATGTAACTTTAGTGTTTTACGAGTGTAACTTTAGTCCTTGATAATGTAACTTTTGTCTTTTATGAGTGTAACTTTAGTGTAATTAATGAGTAAATTAATTATTTAAATTCAAGTAAAAAGGGTGTAAATTCAAATGGTATCGTGTAACATCAATTAAAATATAGTGTTTTACGAGTGTAATTTTAGTCTTTTACGTTTGTGACTTTAAATCTTAATAGTGTAATTTTATACCACAAATTGATTTTGACGCATATTAGTTTGAATTTTTATAATTTTATTGATTTACGAATGTAACTTTAGTCTTTTACGGGTGTAATTTTTGTCTTTTATGGGTGTAACTTTAGTCTTTTATGAGTGTAACTTAATCACACAACAGTTAAAGTGTAACTTTGACCATACATCGTGAGTGTAACTTTAACCCTACAATGCGTAACTGTAATGCAACACTAGTGTAACTTTAACAAAAATGTGTATACAACAACCTAGGGTTATTATCAATGGTTACCAAATTATGTATAGCTTGGTTCGGAGGGAATAAAACAAATAATACTCGTGAAACATCAAGCAAATATGCCATAACTTCAAACAAATAGAGTGTAACTTATGAGTAATTAGTAGTACTCAAAATTTTGAGGACTTAATGGTATACAAAAATAGTACCATTGCGTTGAGCTCGAAAAAATAATAAATTTAGACTTTTATTTCGCCTTAATCGGAGTCCGAATGATGAGTTACCAAGCTTTTTAAGAAACCGCTTTTATTTTAAGCGGGTATGAAATTTCGTTTTATAATTCCAATATTTTGATATTTGAAATATAAATGGTGATATATAAATTGAATGAATTAGTTGATGAAAAAGAGAAAATAATTGATTATGTTAATTGAGAATTGAAATGATGAGAGAGGAAGCATTAATTACTTGTGGGTAAGTGTGTTTTTACTTTTAATATCATCCATTGATCTTGTAAGATCTAGAGGCTTAGATTAGGACTTAGAGACTCAACGAAAATTGTGGACTCATCTGAACCTAACTTTATATATATATATATATATATATATATAGGCAAGATCCGGTGAGTCCACCTATATTTTTGAGTCCCATGAGTCCACTTATGTATCACACGTTGTACACAAGAATATCACTTGTTAATTTTTAAACCAAACAATAACAATACAAAGCGCTAAGCTTCGCGATGCTCAGCAATAGAAGGGAGATTTAGTATTTTGTAGAGATCCCCATCGAAAGGGGAATGGGGAAAAGTTAAGAGGGTGTGCAAAACAGTGGATAAAATCTACAAGATCACGAAGGGATTGTTCAAAGCTAAGATGCAAACGGCTAATCTGTTCTTACCTCATCTCCAAGAGATGCGGACTTATTTAACAGAAGAATGCTTAAGACATTGAATAAGTACATGTACCTAATGCCTACACTTGCCGCATTCTTGGATTCTCGTTACAAGATGGAACTAATCGAGTCTTATTTTATGAATATTGGTAATGGTGATGATGAAAAGGCTGCGTATGTTTTGCAAACTATTCACGGGCTCTAATGCTCTAAGATGGCTATGTGGGACCAACTAAAGAACCCCACAACTCAGATCTTGTTTTGTATTTGACCGAGCCAGTCTTGTTGTATCCCCGATTTTAATCCTTCCTGATTTTCCATTCAGTAAAATGTTTTCACACTTGAGATCTCTATGAATAATTGGTGGGTTATGATAGTGCAGGTAACTTAAGGCTTTCAAGATCTCTCTAGCCCAATTCTTGATCGGCTTTCGGTCTAGATGACTATGTTTCTTGCTTGCACGCATGCACATACATGTCAGTAAAACAACTAGACAGATCTTGAAAGCCGAATGAAGATAGTGAAAGGCGGAATGAAAGGCGGAGTTAGGTTCAGTGGTGTGATATTGTATAGTATAACCCGTGATATTGTTTAGTACAACAAGTGATATTGTTTATTGTAAGGTGCGATATTGTTTTGTATAACTTGTGATACTCTTTTACTGGAACAATATCACAGTTTAGACATAAAAAAATTATTAATTAAAAAAAAATTTATTCAAAAAAAAAAAAATTATTCATAAAAAAAATCGTGATATTTTTGTGTTGAGCGTGTGATACATAAGTGGACTCACGAGACTCAAAAAAATAGGGTGGACTCATGTGATCCTAATTATATATATATATATATATATATATATAGATAGATAGATAGATAGATAGATAGATAGATAGATAGATAGATAGATAGATAGATAGAGAGAGAGAGAGAGAGAGAGAGAGAGGTTCTTATGAGTCCATTACATCTTATAAGTCCCTAAGTCCTCATAAAGGCCTTTGGATGAGGGGAATGGAGGGATAAGATTACATCTCCATTAAGGGCCACAAATGAATCTCCCTAATCTACCTCCCTAATCATTCATAATCTCCTTCCCATACTAATCTATTTCTCCTTACCTACTCCCTCACTAATCATTAATCACTCATTCATTTCTCTCATTCTCTCATTCCTCTCATTTTTTTTCTCTGAACCAGAAAAAACCAAAACCAAAAATCAAAAACCAAAAGAAAAAAAAAACTCTATATTCTCTCGGTCTGCCGCCCCCACCACCCTCACACAACTACACACAACCAACCCACGACCCCCGTACCACCCCCGCACAGCCCGACAACAACAAAAACAATACGCCAGAATCCCGACCTCCGTCGCCAACCAACCAAAGCGACACCACCAACCCTTACCACCACCCGTCAACTCCCTTTTTTTCCTTTCAGATATGACCACCGACGCCCCCACAACCGCCACCACGCCACACACTCAACCTGCTGCTGCCGCCGCTCACGCCGACCACCACTACTGACGGCCTACCCTCTCTCGCTCTCCTTTCTCTCCGCCTACCACCAACCGTCCTCCTTTGAGATTCATCTTTTTTTTTTTTAAAAAAAAAAATAAAGAGGTTGGTGTTTGTGTTTTTTGTCAGATCTACAATTATTTGTTTTTTTTTTCCAATCCAAATTTTTGTGGTTGTTGATGTTATTCAAATTACATTTTAAATTTTTCAGATTTATTGTTTTAAATTTTTTTTTAAATCTCGTCTTCTTAAATTTCGTCTTGTTATATAAATTTTTCAGATTTAATATTTAAACATAATTCCAGTAACATTATGTGGAACTAAAGTTACACGATTTACGATTAAAGTTGCATTATTTAAGACAAAAGTTATAATTATTGTTGGGTGGTTGTTGATTTTTGTTTTAATTATTCTTAGATCTCGTTTTTTTATTGTTGTTAAATAACTATAAAATAAACTTGTTTTTTTTGTAGTGTTACATAATTTGTGTTTTTAGATAATAGTTTTTTTTTTTTTCAGATCTAGCATTGTTGGTTTAAAATTAGTATTGTTGGTTTTTTTCAGATTGTAATCTTGAAGTTCAGATGTTTTTTTGCAATATTATTGTTGGTTTTTTTGCAATTTTCGGTATTATAATACTTTTAAATCTAGAATTGGTTTTAAGTATTTCGATTTTTTTATTTCTCTTTTTTCAAAGTTCCATATTTTGTGCTAAAGTTATATAATAATCAAAATAAAGTTATACTATTAACGTCTAAAGTTATACATTGTATAAATTGAAGTTACACAAACATTAGAGTTATACAACGTGAATTTAAATTTATTAATTCTAATTTTTGCAATTTTAAGGCAATTTTTTATAATTTTTGCAATTTTCAATGTTAAAGAATTTATTTCAAATATCGTTTTGTTATTGTGTTGGTTATTTTGTTGTTTATTTCAAAGTTAGATAAGCATTAGTTACACCCTTCAAACTTCAATCTGTATAACTTCAATAACCATTATTGAAACTTTATTACACATTTTGTGTAACTTCAATGCTCATTATGTGCAACTTCAATGCTTATTATGTTCAACTTCAGTGGTATTATGTGCAACTTCAATAGCTATATGTGCAACTTCAATGACAATATGTGCAAGTTCAATCTCGCCTTGTTATTGTGTTGGTTTCAAATCTGAATTTAAATTTGGACTAAAGTTGCATGATTTTGGACTAAAGTTACACAATTTTGGACTAAAGTTATACAAAAAAAGACTAAAGTTACAGTATGACAAATTATATAAACTTGTCTACAAATTAAAGAAATTCCAATTAATGACTCAAGTTACAATATTTATGACTAAAGTTGCACTATTTACGAATAAAGTTATACCCTTTAAACTTTAAAGTTACAATATTTAGGACAAAAGTTATATCATTATCGATTAAAGTTATATACTTAAAATATTAAATCTCTTTTTTTTTTCTCATTTCTCTTTTTTTGGACTAAAGTTGCACAATTTTTGACTCAAGTTAGATAATTTTGTACTAAAGTTATACAAAAAAAGACAAAAGTTACAGTAGGACAATTTATATAAACTTGTCTTAAAATTTAATAAATTCACTCTCAAGAAATAAAGTTTTGCATATAAATTACAAAAGTTATACAAATTTCGACTAAAGTTATACATATATGGACTAAGGTTACACAATATTGACTTAAAATTATACAAATTAAATTTATATATTCAAAATCATGTAACTCTAGTACTTTAAGAGTGTAACTTTAGTCCTTAATATTATAACTTCAGTTCTATAGTCCATTTTATACATTATTTTGAGTTTATGTAACTCTAGTTTTTTGTGTGTGTAACTTTAGTTCACTGATAGTGTAACTTTAGTCCATAATATTGTAACTTTAGTCCTTTTTTTGTAACTTTAGTCCCTTTTTGTACAATTTTAGTCCAAAATTGTGTAACTTTAGTTCAAAATCGTGTAACTTTAGTTCAAATTTATATAACTTTAATCCAAATACAAATTCAGATTTGAAACCAACACAATAACAAGATGAGATTGAAGTTACATAATGTCAGTGAAAATATACATAATGTGGATTGAAGTTATACATAATGTCAGTGAAGTTATACACATTAAAGTTTAAATACTAAATCTGAAAATTTTATACAACAAGACGAAATTTAACAAGACGAAATTTTAAATAATTTATAAAACAAGAGATTGAAGTTATACACATTGAAATTTGAGAAAATAAATAAATACACATTGAAATTTAAATACAAAAACTGCAAAATTTATATAACAAGACGAATTTTAACGAGACTTAAAAAAAATAAAAAAAACAAGACGATATTTGAAATGTCAAAATATGAATTATAATAACTTTAATATATCTGATGGGGCATATTCTGCACCCGCTGACCAGTCAACATATTGAGCAAGGTCAAAGATATCCACAGCAAGTCAACAGCTTAGACAGCCTAACCGACGAGGCACATCGGCTGTCGAGATGGGTCCCGGCCGGGCAACCAGCCAGCCGGGGCACACATCCGCGAACTCATATCCAAGACCCCTCGGCGGTGAGTCAACAGGGCCCGCCGGCCTGCCATGGGCCCCTCGGCCGAGGGGTAGGTCAGTCTTTCCACCTGCTAGCCACTTGGCCACTTGGCCACTACGTGACAAAAGGTGAAAGTCTATAAATACTCCTCTACTCTCATTGAGTAAAGGATCCACAATTTAACCTAAGAATCACTATTCATCTGGTAATATCTTCCTTATCTCTCTAAATACAAATTACCGAAATTAGCAGGTAACAAAATGGACAAGTGCAATAAGTGAAGAAAGTAGAATAGTTAGGATTAAAGTGGGTTAATGCATAGTTTTGATTAATATAAGAAGACCCCACATAGTATGGATTATTCTCATTAATTAATCCTTAATAATATTACGTATAGTCTTAAATCGAGAATCTTACCTTAAAATTTTGTCCAACATTTTTTTTATATATACCATGATGTATAAGATTAATTTTTAAATTTTGTATTTGAAACGTAGTTTCATTGTTTAGTATTATTGCAATGTTTGTTAATAATGTGTTGTTTTGCTTATATACGGATCAATGCTTTGTTTACCTTTTGGGTCGTATAGTTTTGATGAATAAAGACATGTAGATAATTTGTTGAGTAGTAGTTTTGATGAGGGTAGTTGGGCAAATGCCAATAAATTGTGATGAGTGGTGTTGTATTTGAGAGTTATGAGTGTGAAACATGTGTTTTATCGGGATTAATGTAAGTTTCGTTTGAGTTGGATTTGATGCCAAGTAACAACAACTTACCTCTCTAAGTTACTGACTTGAGCGTCGGAGTGAGTTCGCTCGGTCCAAAGCCGAGCCCTCAGTTTGTTCATCGTTTCAGGAGACCGCAAGGAGGATTCAACCAAAGACGTCATTCTACAAGCACGGGTGGTAACATATAACTGCTCTGGAATTACACCCGGAACAATATCTAAGATTAATATTAAAAAATATAAATAAAACAACTCCAAACAACAAATTTAACACAAAATATGAAAAAAAATAAAATAAAAATAAAAATAGACGATAAAAAAGAGACCCACAATCTGAAAAAAAAAAAAAAAAAAAAAAAAAAAAAAAAAACGTTACTGATTTGCAGTGGTGGTGGGACGGTGGGTAGTGGTGGTGGTGGGTGGTGTCGGGTGGGGTGGTGATGTATGAGGAAGAGAAGTTTTTGATTTGTTTGTATTTTTGATTTTTTTGGGTTTTTTTTATTTATTTGGATTTTTGGGTTTTTTATTTATTTGGATTTTTTAGGTTTTTATTTATTTGTGTTTTTTTATTTGGGGTTTGAGAGAAGAGAGGAGTAAAATGTGTAAGATGAGAGAGAAATGGCTGAGTAGAAAACAAATATATAGTAAATTAGTGATTAATTAGGATGGATTAGTGAGGGAGGAGAGAGATGGTGAGATTAGCCATTAAACACACTTTTTGCGGGTTGATCTTGGCCATCCATCTTCACCATCCAAGGGCCCTTAATAGAATTTATGAACATATATATATATATATATATATATATATATATATATATATATATATATATATATATATATATATATATATATATATAGAATCGGATCCCGTATTTAACTAAATTAGGGTGCGAACCGTACGAACTGACTCAAATCAACCTAAAACTAACGCGCATTACTCCATTCTCACCTCTGCCCCTCACATTTTTTAACTCTCCTCCACACAAACTTTCTCTCTCTCATGGTAAGTTTTGACATCTGTTGTGAGAAACTGATAACATAAAACATAAAAATTGAAGCCGAAATTATGTTTAAGATGTCGGTCACCTTCCTTGATAGTCTGCAAAACCTCATACCGAGGTTTTTTATCATTCCTTTTTTCTTATCATTCCTTTTCAATACCTGCAATTTTCGCTAATGGTTATTCTTAGCATACATTGACAGTTCGACACCAACACCTCACATTCTCATCTCAACCTCTAACCTCCCTCACCCTTGTCCACCACCATTTCTGCCGTTGATGCCGACCACCTCGCCGGAGTTCACCCCAGAAAATCCCCGCCACATCAACTAGGCTATCGTCGGCAGTCTTATGCAATCGACGAAACCACCACTTTTATTGAGTTTCGCTCAAATTCATCACGTCAATCCTCCAATTTTGATCAATTTCATGTAAGTTTCTTTAATTTCGTAATCATTCTCATAGTTTTCATTAATGATGAATTAGCTTGGAGTCGGGTGATTTTTTTCAGATCTTGTATTTTAGATCTCGAATTTGCTAACTAAAGAGGTGGGTGATTTTTTTCAGATCTTTTTTTTGAAAAGGTTCAGCCATGGTGGTCGATTGATGATGAATTGGCGACTCACTCTGTCCCGTACTTCCGGCGTGTAGATCTAGGCGTGAAAGTGTATTTCTCATCCCAATCCTACACTGCGCCGGCATTGTGTCCCTCCCCTTCCGTAGATCTACTAAAAACAATTGTGATTTTTGGAAAAATAACAATAGGGGATTTGTGGGAGAATGTCGAGTCTAAAAACATCCTCGTCGCATAAGGTCGACTCTGCCAGTGTTGGTGGTGGGGACGGCAACGCTTTGGCGGTGGATTGGGCTGTGTCCAAGGAGGCTCGTGATGTCGTCAGGGTTGTTAGTAACGTCTGCGGTGGTGGTGGTTCAGGTGATGAGTGTGATGTTGAGTGTGTGGGTGTTGGTGGTTGTGAAAGTTAGTGGTGTTTACGACATTGTGGGAAGTCGGTGGCAGTGGTGACGGTGGAGTGGTGGTGGTGGTGGTGGCTGTGCGTGGTGGTGGCAGTGGTGACGGTGGAGTGGTGGTGGCAGTGGTGACGGTGGAGTGGTGGTGGCAGTCGGTGGTTGTGGTGCATGGTGGTGGGAAGTAGTGCTTGGTATGGATACATGTATGAATACTACTAGATACATGTATGAATCCCATTAGATACATGTGTATCCGGTAGTATAACCATATGTATCCGGAAATAATACGATTTGTATCCGGAAGTATGAACTTGTGTATCCAGAAGTATTACAATGTGTATCTGGCTTTAATGTCATGTGTATCTGCAAAAAATATATAATGTATTCGAAAAAAATATAAAACGTATCCGAGAGTTAGTGTTAAAATTTGTAACAATTTCCACAAACTGTATCCGCTAATAATATAAAATGTATCCGTAAATAGTATAAAATGTATCTCGAGTTAGTCTTAAAACTCCCAAAAAAATTAATATGAAAAAAGTGTATCTACATATGTTAGAAAATGTATCTGCATAAGAGGTGTATCTGGTAAGCAAATAGAGTGTATCTGAAAAAAAAAAAAATAGGTTTGAAGCTAGTTCGTAATGTTCGGTTCAGACGTTAAAAGCGATTCATACTGAACCCGCCCCTATATATATATATATATATATATATATATATATATATATATATATATATATATATATATATATATATATATATTATTTGAAAAGTAAATACATAATAACATGAAAAGATTAGAACGTCAGTGGATGTATGAAAGATTAGACGAAAAAAAGAAACCCAAGAAATCATTTGCAGAGGGGGTGAAAGAATTTATTAAATTCGCGGAAGATAGTAGTTGTATAAGAATTTAGGTGAAATGAGGGGTCCATGTAAGAAATGCAAAAACCAAGCTTTTAAAAGGAAAAGTGATGTTAAAATTCGTCTTTGTTCGAATGGTTTCGCCGATAATTACTATGTATGAACATATCACGGTGAGAAACTACCTAGCGAAGCAAGTACACGTATTTTAGCTAGTCAGAATCCTTACCGTGAGTTCGTCGAAAATGCATTACGTGATACTGTTGACCAAATTTTAATGGATCGACTCAATCCCTATGACCTTAACGATGCAGAAGTGCGTTATGAAATCCCGAGCCCCCAAGTTTCTTCCTTCTTTAAAATGTTAGAGCAAGCTGAACAACCAGTGTATGAGGGAAGTAATATGAGTTTGTTGCAAGTGGTTTCTAGGTTGGTAGCACTCAAATGTGAGAACAACATATCTCTTAGATGCGCTAATGGTTTTGTGTCGTTCGTTGGTGACCTAATTCCAAAGGAAAATCAAATGGCTCGCAATTTTAATGAGATTAAGAAAGTTCTCAAGGGACTCCAACTACCCCATGAGAAGATTGATGCATGTCTCAATGGATGCATGCTTTTCTGGGAGGAAAATGTTAATCTTGAGGAATGTACAAAGTGTTGTGCATCTCAGTATAAAGGTAAAAAGAATTCAAGTGGGAGGCGAATTCCATGTAAACCATTAACTTATTTCCGGCTTGCGCCAAGGTTACAACGACTATATGCAACCAAGCATATAGCAGGTGAGATGAGTTGACACTACAAAAAGTCTCAATTAAGAGAAAGGGGGACAATGGCATATCCAAGTGATGGAGAAGCGTGGAAACATTTCGATAGAGAGCATCCAGATTTTGCAAGTGAGCCCCGGAATGTTCGGCTAGGTTTGTGTACAGATGGATTTCAACCTTTTGGGCAATTCGGGACGAAATACTCCTGTTGGCCCGTGATTGTGACTCCGTACAACTTACCTTCCTGGTTATGCATGAAGAAAAAATTTCTGTTCTTATCTGTGCTCGTTCCCGGTCCTAAGAACCCTAAGTCAAATTTAGATATCTACCTCCAACCGTTGATCAAAGAGTTTAACCAACTTTGGAAAACCGGCGTGGACACCTACGATGTTTCTAAGAAATAAAATTTTCAATTAAATGCTGCATTAATGTGGACGATCAACGATTTTCCGGCATATGCCATGCTTTTCAGTTGGTCCACAAGTGGATACCGTGCTTGTCCTTATTGTCAATAAAATGACCATAGATCTTTTTGGCTTAAAAATAGCAAAAAGGTTTGTTGGTTTGATTGTCACCGTGAGTTCTTAAGACCTGATCATCCTTTCCGCAACAATTGTAAGCATTTTCTAAAGAACAGAAAAATTGAGAATCGCATAGCCGCATCAAAATTAACGGGTGATGTAGTGAAAAGACTTGCAAAAAATAGTTAATGCTTCTGATCAAGAATTTAAAAGATTGAAGAATGAAGGTTGGTGGAAACAAAGCATATTCTGGGAACTTCCTTACTGGAAAACGTTGTTGATTCGACACAACTTAGACGTTATGCACATTAAGAAATTTTTTTTGAACAGCTTATCAACACGATAATGGATGTACCAGTTAAAACTAAATTTGGTCCTAAGGGTAAAGACGACTTTAATGAACTTTGTTATAAACGACCCATATCATCTAGGTTTATTTTAGAAACCGCGGAGAAAAAGGCGCTATGTGAATGGGTTGTTAATTTGAAATTCCCGGATGGTTATGCTTCAGATTTGAGTTGGTGTATTGACCATAAAAAGATGGTGTTGCATTCCATGAAAAGTCATGATTGTCATGTTTTTATGGAACGGCTACTACATGTTGCCTTGAAACTGTTGCTCCCGACAGGTTCTGGGAATGCAATAACCGAGATAAGCCAATTTTTTAGAGACCAGTGTACTTCTACGATTAGAGTTGATTCTATGGAACATCTAGAGTCAAACATTGCGGAGATAATATGCAAGTTAGAGAAGATATTTCCCCCCGTCTTTCTTCAGTTCCATGGAGCATTTGCCTCTTCACCTACCTTATGAAGCGAAAGTTGGAAGGCTTGTTCAATATCGATGGATATATCCATTTGAGAGATTTCTTAATCATTTAAAAAAACTTGGCAACAAAGCTCGGGTGGAAGGTTCAATATGCAACGCTTTTTTGTTAGAGGAAATTTCAAATTTTTTTTTCTTTTATTTCGAAGATCACATTGACACAAAAGCAAAGGACTTAGATGTTGGTGTAAATTCCGATGACCAGTTAAATTCTAAGTTACCCCAGTTATTCAATGATGACATGCGAACTACAACCGGGAAATGTATTCAGAGGTAATTGACTGAGAAAGAGTATGAAGAAGCTCATTTTTATGTGCTAAGGAACTGTGGAGAATTTTTAGTGTCTTATGAAAAGTAAGTTAGTACTTCATCGTTACTCAATTCAATGATGTCAGAGTTACTTGACTAAGAAAAAGTATGAAGAAGCTCATTTTTATGTGCTAAGGAACTGTGGATAATTTTTAGAGTCTTATGAAAAGTAAGTTAGTACTTCATCGTTACTCAATTATTTTTTAATTATCAAATTAGATCAAAGTTATAGGTAATACATAACTAAAACATGCTTTTGGTACTTATAGGGAATTTGAGACACATATCAAACTCATATTTCCTGATGTCACGTCTTCTAATGATGTTTGGACAAAACATGACAAAAGTTTTCCGAAATGAAGTAAGTGATGATACATTTTCTTTGAAATTAAACAACACATTTGAATTTCTTATTAAATATTGAGAAGAATATAACACCTTAATTAACATTTTATTTTATTCATAGGTTCAAAGATGGAAGGATCCTCTAATAATAACTTTAGCATTGGGTCCTAGTAATATGGTGAAGTCTTGGAGACGGTATTCCATCAATGGCTATAAATTTCGAGCTTTTAAGGAGGGAGTTGATGTTTCGAAATCTACCTTAAGCAATGGGGTTTCTGTGAATTCAACTGAAGGGTTGGACTATTAGGAAACCCTAAATTTCGACGTTTTTTAAGGAGTAGTAGTGGTGGATCTCGTCCTGAATAGGAGAACGAGGAGGCTGAGGATGACGATCCTTAAGCTCCAACAGAGGAGCAGGAGGGCATGCAGGTGATTCTCTCAGAGGACCGTTCTCGGCGAGGTCGTTATTGGTATGTTTATGTTAATTTTTTTTGAAACTTTTATGAATTATATATATATATATATATATATATATATAGGCAAGATCCGGTGAGTTTGCCACTTTTCGTGAGTTACCCCCGCATATATAAACAATTGATGTAACAAATATACCTGCTCACACAAAGAAATTTATCGCAATTTCTCTCTACTTTTTTTCTCCTTTCTCTCTCTTTACAAACACAAAACATCAACAAATTCAATTAAAATCTTCCAGATTCATCAACAAATTCATCAATTCTTCCCAATTTTTTTTGTAATTTCAATCGTCTACACCAAATTCATTTATAAATTTAATTATTTTATTTGATACGATCAATTTTTTCTCCAATTATTGATGAAATTTCGGAAAAACCCTAATATATCAAATCAAATCCGACTTTTGTGTTTAATTTTTCGTGAATTTCAGTAAAAGCAGGATGAGAATAACAAACACTCGTCAGATTTCTGTCTTTTTGCGATTTCATGAATAATAACATTAGTAAGTAACAAAATCAACAGAAAATTTGTTGATTACAACAAAATTCTGATAAGATTTCATTACTTTTGGTAATTTGCAGGTGGAATGACGACGTTGAACAGGGATAATTGATGCTCCATGGAATAATTGACGTCGTGTAATAGAATAACTGATTTTGTATGATAGAATAATTACGTTACTGTAATAAAATAACTTGTTTATTGAGAATAATGTTCTCTGGTATGTATAGTTATTTTAATGTAGAAACTCAGTTATTGTAATGTAGGAACTCAGTTATTGTAATGTAGAAACTTTGGTATTTGTAGTTGATGTATTGTAGAAACTCAGTTATTGTAATGAAGAAACGTGGTTATTTAATAGTTATTTAAATGCAGAAACTAAGTTATTGTAATTTGGAAACTCAGTTATTGTAATGTAGGAACTCAATTATTGTAATGTATAAACTCAGTTATTGTAATGTAGAAACTATGGTATTTGTAGTTATTGTAATGTAGAAACTCGGTTATTGTAATAAATAAAGTCAGTTATTCTATATGTTATTCAGTTATTCACTCGTTAGTTGTTTAAAGTCAGTTTAGTTATTTTACAGTCCATTTATTTTACAAGCCAATTACTTCTTGGGTGTTCTGTTAAGTTATGTTCTAATTTTTGGTGATTTCAGGTTGAATCACGATAGACGCGGATAATTGACGTTTAATGGAAAAATTGATGTATATACTTGGTCATTTGTTGTTAGTTTTCATCTTGTTTAATTGAATAACTCAGTTATTGTAATGTGGAAACTCCGTTATTGTAATGTAGAAAACTCAGTTATTTTAATGTAGAAACTCAGTTATTGTAATGTAGAAACTCAATTATTGTAACGTAAAATTTTGGTATTTGTAGTTATTGTAATGTAGAAACTCTTGCCGTTATTTTCGCGTTTCTTCCACCAGTATTTCTTCCCGACGAGAACCATATCTTGCCTATTGATGAGGGATGATAAAAAGAGGATGAAGATGAATTGGAATCTGAATTTGACATAAGCAACACTTATTTACAACATAAAAATAGAGTAATTAAACCAGAGTCGTATAATAATTGCCTTAAATTATTACAATAATCGTGATTGAACAATAACCATGAGTGAATTATTGTATAGCTATAATAATTATTACAATAATCATGATTGAACTTTACAATAACCGTGATTGAACTTTACAATAACCAGGATTGAACTATTGTGTACTTTGTCTAATACTTTATCCTTGAGGTTAAACATTAAAAAGAAGTTTGTCTTGCTGGTGTTTTCACCATTCTTCCCAATGAGAACCATGTCTAACCTATTGATGAAGGTTGAACCAGCAAAAAGTGAAAGCTTCCTGAAAGAAATAAAAACAAAGAAAGGCATAAGTTGAAAATAACTATGTAACTGAATACAATAACCACTTATAAGTATTAAAATAACCATAAAAACACTATAAAATAATTGGATAGTTTACAGAAATAAAAGCATATTTTGTCAGAATGAAGTAACTAAGCAAAATGAAATACAATAATCCAACTAATTCATTGAAATAACTGAATCAACACAATACAATAATTGGTTATTTCAGAGAAATAATAATGTACCAAAAAAACTCAACTGCATCAAGACGCACCATTGTTAGCAACATAAGATACTGTAAACAACCTCATTATTCTTTCACCTATCTACATTCATAATAGTTTGATTAAACAACCAGAAAGAACAACATCCAATTCCAAAATCAGGTGCAAAATCGCAAAATATAATTACAAAACCCTAGAATTATGCGAAAACGGAAAAAAATGTCATTTAAGAGCATAAACACAATAAATGGAACAACATAATGAAGATAACTGAATAAATTGATGATTACAAACACAACAAACATTAAATTCAAACAAAGAACAAGAAGATGAAATGCGAAATTGAAGACATTCAACGAAAAAAAAATAGTACAAAAAGAAGAAATTCATTACCTGATTACACGAAATTGAAGATGAGGTAGAATTACTTAGCATGAAGAAGGAGCACGAAGAACAATCACGAAGAAAGAGCACACAGAAATACAGTAGAAGATGAATATTAGAAGGAGATTGTGAAGAGAGAGAAAGTTACTAGAAAAATGGAGAAAAAAAGAAGTTAAACGCCTATATACCATCTTCTTATACAAGATGTAATATTTAATCTCAGCCATCCATCTTAGATTAGATCAATGGTCCAGATTCAGAGGGGTAACTCACCAAAAAAACCCAACTCATATGATCCTATATATATATATATATATATATATATATATATATATATATATATATATATATATATATATATATATATATATATATATATATCATTTACATAATAATGTTTTAATTTCAAATATTTATGTGTTTTTCAGGTGGGATGACTCGGAAATCAAGCAATATGTTACTTGGTCGTTCGCCCGTAACCAGGAGATGAGTACTTCACTAGGTGGGGTGATGCGAGCCAAGCACAACGTTTGAAGATGTGGACTTATGTTGCGGTAATTAATTTGACACTTATCTATAATTATTTATTTCAATAATAATTTTCTTAAGTTTATAATAATTTTCTTAAGTTTTATATAATTAATTTGACACTCGTTTTTGAAACAGACTCATGTAAGATCCGTCGATCGTGGCTATGATTCTAGGCCTGAGTGGCAGACTAGGGTAACAAGGCGGATTACCTCTCTTATTAATGGACTCAGGTATAATAAGAAAAAGCCAGATTGGGTGCCTGTGACTTGGTGGGAGAACCTTAAGAATAGGGAAGAAACACTACTACAAAAACGCGGGATACCGACGGAAATAATCAGGCCGTATTGACGGCTTTTCCGTCAGTATTTCCATTTCCTGACGGAAATTCCGTCAGGAACCAGGGTCAGCGTATTTCGTCACTAAAATACCTATCCTGGCGGAATTTTCGTCAGTAAACACAAATACTGACGGATCACTGACGGGAAAACCGTCTTTGTTTCTAGCTTGCAAGTGACGGAATTTCCGTTAGGAAATGGAAATACTGACGGAATTTCCGTCACATCCTGACACGTGGCATTTTTTTAGCGCCAATCTGAAACACATAAAAAGGGGGATCTGACGGAAATTCCGTCAATTTTTTCACATTACTGACGGAAATTCCGTCGATATGTAGGACACGTGGCAGTCTCATGAGAATTCTGGGAATTGGTAAAAAATGGCAGTGACGGAAATTCCGTCGGTATTTTTGCTATTACGGACGGAATTTCCGTCAGTTTTATTAAAAAACAGGCCTGGAAACAGCAGCCTGCTGCCCAGCCACGATGCATTATTGCATCGTTTCAAATACAGCCACGATGCCTATTTGCATCGTTTCAAATACAACCAAAACCTGCAAAACACATAAAATCGTCGACCGCCAAGCGGGAATCCATTTTTACGTCGACCGCTATTGCGGGAATCAAGAGAGGCAACAAAAGAGAATTGAACGCAAATGTTTTACATAAAAAGATAGTCAAATTCGTACATTGTCTTACTAATTAAACACGAATCACCATGTTTTTCATACTCCCTACATACGACGACAATAGTAACCAAACTAAAGGCTCTAACCTAAAGGCTCTAACCTATAGGCTCAATAAACCTACCACCACCTCCAAACCCGTGTCCATCATCCGCAAAGTCATCCCGCCTATGTGGAGTAAATTGTGAACACGTGTTTGGAGGTTGAGATGCTTGCATATCAGCCCAAGCCTTTTACATTGCCGCCATTTGTTCAACCTGTTCAAGAACGTTTTTTTCAAGAGCAATTCGAGCGGCTCGCTTATCATTCATTTGGGTGGAAAGCTGTGAAATCATGCTAGGAGCATAAGAGAAAGACCGTCGACTAGCTTTGTTAGTAGGAGGATTATACCATATTTCGGCCTCTTTATCTCCGGTCCCAAATATCCGGTTCTTCTCGTCAAAGCCTCCTACAGCCTTGTAGTACGCCCGGATCTCGTCGGGAGACTGTCCAGGTGGCAATGGTATACTCATCTCCTCATGGTAATCATGCTGAAAAAAGAGACAAAATTGTCCGAAATGATATATATATATATATATATATATATATATATATATATATATATATATATATATATATATATATATATATATATATATATATACACACACACACACACACCTATCTTTATAAGAAAGATATTATCGTTCTTTCTAAGAAAGATATTACCGTTCTTTGTAATAAAAATAAATATTAAATTGAATACAAAAACTTACGTCAATCTCAGCAGCTCGAGGATTAACCCACTCGCCCTTCTTATTTTTCTTCTTCTTCGTAAACAACTTGTAGGGAGTGACCTCTTGACCCTGAAATTAGTATGGAAACAAGTAAAATCAAGTATATATTTGTCAATCATATATATTAACCACTTTTTAAAAGTAATATAAATAATACTTACCAATTCCTTAAAAGCATCGGAGCAACTCTTCCGACCAAGAGTGTGGGTGCCCAATGCTTTCCCGTCTTTACCACCCGACTTCCTATTTGCCGTGTTGATTTTCAAATGTTTGGCAAAAGTAGGATCTTGTGGCCTAATCTTAAGGTTATCCCACCAAGTATCAGGCACCCATTTTGGCTTTTTCTTATTATATTTTAGTCCATTAATAAGAGTGGTAATCCGCCTCGTTACCCTCGACTGCCACTCAGGCGTAGGATCATAGCCATGATCGATGGATCTTACATGAGTCTGTTTCAAAAACAAGTGTGATATTAGTTATATAAAACTTAAGAAAATTATTATTAAAATACATAATTACCGCAAAGTAATTCCACATCTTCTGACGCTGTGCGTGACTCGCTTCACCCCACCTAGTGAAGTACTCATCTCCTAGGTTACGGTTGAACGACCAAGTAACATATTTCTTGATCGGTCGTCATCCCACCTGAAAAACACATAAATATTTGAAATTAAAATCAGAAATGTTATATATATATATATATATATATATATATATATATATATATATATATATATATATATATATATATATATAAGTTTTAAAAATAAAAAAATTAACATAAACTTACCAAAAATGATCTGGCCGAGCACAGGCTGATGAGAGAGTCACCTGCATGCCCTCCTGTCTTCGTGTTGGAGGATCAGGATCGACCTCATCCTCAAACTCCTCGTCCTCCCGATCATGTTGAGATGCATTACTATTGCTCCCAAAAACACGGCGAAAATGTTCGGCATAATCCATGCTTGAAAACAATTCAAATTGTTAGTTCAAAGAAAAAATCGTTAGTTCAAATCAACCATTTCTGCAGGGTATATATAAACAATGGAAACAAACACTAACTATGGAAAACAGGGTATATGTCGTTTTAACTTGATTCACACAAATTAAGATTTGCAACTGTACTACTTTTTATCATTATTGTTTTATTTGGTGTTCATGTGTCCTATGGAAAACTGTGAACTAATTACCACTTGCTTCTTCTTTAATGCATTTTATTGGCTGAATTGAGAGGTTTCTTATAACCAAACCTTGGAAATTGAAACACACTATTGATGTTTAGCTAAAACGACATGTATAAAACAAAAAACCAAATAGGCTAGAACGACAAGTAATAAAAAAACGGAGGGAGAATAATTTTAAACAATGCAAATTCTATTGAATGTTTAAAATTTAAACTTTTTTACAAATTTATTAATAATTTTACAATTACAACTAGTCCTCCTCACTATCACTGTCACTACAAATCAAAAGAGGTTCATCATCTGAAAAAAGCACTCCTACTTCTTCCTCTGATTCCTCATTTTCGTATCTAATAAGTTCTTCAACTTCATCTTCATCCCCTTCTTCTCCGACGTCTCTGTCATATTCCCCTTGACCTCTTTCCACTGCCACTTCGTATACATCTTCATCCTCTATATCTTCCAACAAAATCGGTGAAATTGAGTGATCATTCACAACCACATCTTCTTGAAAGACACTTTCTTCAATAGGAGCATCAACTTGTGATCTTGCCTTGGTTTTAAAAACCGCGGACCACTGAATACCTTGATTACCTTTCTTAATGGTTGGATAAGGAGCATAACAAACTTGATCGACTTGAAAAGCTGCCACAAATGGGTTATGTCCACGAAGTTTCTTTTTCTCGTTTACATCAACAAGTCTATAAACCTTATGGATACTAAGTCCTTATGGGGAATTATCAAACCAATCACATTTAAACAATATAACCTTATAAACTCTTTGCTCGGCATAATAAGAAAGCTCAATTACTTCATTTAGGGTTCCATAGTAGTCCAACCCTTCAGTTGAATTCACAAATACCCCATTGCTTAACGTAGATTTCAAAACATCAACTCCCTCCGTAAAAGCTCGAAATTTATAGCCATTGATGGAATACCGTCTCCATGACTTCACCATGTTACTAGGACCCAATGCTAAAGCTATTATTAGAAGATCCTTCAATCTATGAACCTATGAATAAAAAAAATTTTAATTAAGTTGTTATATTTTTTTCAATATCTAATAAGAAATCTAAATGTGTAGTTCAATTTCAAAGAAAATGTAACATCACTTACTTGATTTCGGAACCATTTCGGAAAACTTTTGTCATGTTTTGCCCAAACATCATCAGAGGATGTGACATCAGGAAAATTGATTTTGATATGTGTCTCAAATTCCCTATAAGTAGGGAGAGCATGTTTTAGTTATGTATTACCTATAAATTCGATCTAATTTGATAATTAAAAAACAATTGAGTAATGATGAAGTATTAACTTACTTTTCATAAGACTCTAAAAATTCTCCAAAGTTCCTTAGCACATAAAAATGAGCTTCTTCATACTCTTTCTCAGTTAAGTACCTCTGTATATATTTCCCGGTTGTAGTCCCCATGTCATCATTGAATAACTCAGGTAACTTAGATTTTAACCGGTCATCGGAATTTACACCAACATCTAAGTCTTTTGCTTTTGTGTCAATGTGATCTTCGAAATAAAAGGAATAGAAATTTGAAATTTCCTCTAACAAAAAAGCGTTGCATATTGAACCCTCCACTCGAGCTTTGTTGCCAATCTTTTTTTTTTTAAATGATTAAGAAATCTCTCAAATGGATACATCCATCGATATTGAACAGGTCCACCAACTTTCGCTTCATAAGGTAAGTGAAGAGGCAAATGCTCCATGGAACTGAAAAAAGACGGGGGAAATATCTTCTCTAACTTGCATATTATCTCCGCAATGTTTGACTCCAGACATTCCATAAAATCAACTCTAATCGTAGAAGTACACAGGTCTCTAAAAAATTGGATTATCTCAGTTATTGCATTCCAAGAACCTGTCGAGAGCAACTCTTTCAAGGCAACAGGGAGTAGTCGTTCCATAAAGACATGACAATCATGACTTTTCATGGAATGCAACACGATATTTTTATGGTCAACACACCGACTCAAATCTGAAGCATAACCATCCGGGAATTTTAAATTAGCAACCCAGTCACATAGGGCCTTTTTCTCCGCGGTTGATAAAACAAACCTAGATGATATGGGCCGTTTATAGCAAAGTTCATTAAAGTCGTCTTTATCCTTAGGGCCAAATTTAGTTTTACCTGGTACATCCATCATGGTGTTGATAAGTTGTTCAAAAAAAATTTTCTCAATATGCATAACGTCCAAGTTGTGTCGAATCAGCAACGTTTTCCAGTAGGGAAGTTCCCAGAATATGCTTTGTTTCCACCAACCTTCATTCTGATCTTTCAATCTTTTCAATTCTTGATCAAAAGCATCAACTATTTTTGGCAAGTCTTTTACGCAATCCCACAGTTCATCACCCGTTAGTTTCGATGCGGCTATGCGATTCTCGGTTCTTCTGTTTTTAAGAAAATGCTTACAATTGTCGCATAAAGGATGGTCAGGTCTTAAGAACTCACGGTGACAATCAAACCAACAAACCTTTTTGCTATTTCTAAGCCAAAAAGATCTATGATCATTTTCTGGACAATAAGGACAAGCACGATACCCACTTGTGGACCAACCAGAAAGCATGCCATATGCCGGGAAATCGTTAATCGTTCACATTAATGCAGGCTTTAATTGAAAATTTTGTTTCTTAGATACATCGTAGGTAACCACGCCGGTTTCCCAAAGTTGTTTCAACTCTTTGATCAACGGTTGGAGGAAAACATCTAAATTTGACTTAGGGTTCTTAGGACCGGGAACTAGCACAGATAAGAAAAGAAATTGTCTATTCATGCATAACCAAGGAAGTAAGTTGTACGGAGTCACAATCACAGGCCAACAAGAGTATTTCGTCCCGAACTACCCAAAAGGTTGAAATCCATCCGTACACAAACCTAGCCGAACATTCCGGGGTTCACTTGCAAAATATGGATGCTCTCTATCGAAATGTTTCCACGTTTCTCCATCACTTGGATGTGCCATTGTCCCCCTTTCTCTTAATCGAGAGTTTTTGTAGTGTCAACTCATCTCACCTGCTATGTGCTTGGTTGCATATAGTCGTTGTAACCTTGGCGCAAGCGGGAAATAAGTTACTGGTTTACATGGAATTCGCCTCCCACTTGAATTCTTTTTACCTTTATACCGAGATGCACGCCACTTTGTACATTTTTCAAGATTAGAATTTCCTCCCAGAAAAGCATGCATCCATTGATTCATTGATCAATCTTTTCATGGGGTAGTTGGAGTCCCTTCAGAACTTTTTTAATCTCATTAAAATTGCGCGCCATTTGATTTTCCTTTGGAATTATGTCACCAACGAACGACACAAAACCGTTAGCACATCTAAGAGATATGTTGTTCTCACATTTGAGTGATAACAACCTAGTAGCTGCTGACAACAAACTCATATCATTTCCCTCATACACCGGCTGTTCGGCTTGCTCTAACATTTTAAAGAACGAAGAAACTTGGGGGTTCGGGGTTTCATAACGCACTTATTCATCGTTAAGGTCATCAGGATTAAGTCGATCCTCCAAATTTTGGTCAACAGTATCACGCAATGCATTTTCTACGAACTCACGATAAGGATTCTCACTAGCATTTGTACTAGGTAGTTTCTCACCGTGATATGTCCATACATAATAATTATCGGCGAAACCATTCGACCAAAGATGAATTTGAACATCTGCTTTCCTTTTAAAACCTAGGTTTTTGCATTTATTACACGGACACCTCATTTCACCTAAATTCTTGTACTCACTACTTTCTTCCGCGAATTTAATAAACACTTTCACCCCCTCTGCAAATGCTTTCTTGGGTTTCTTTTTTTCGTCGAATCTTTCATTCATCCACTACCGTTCTAATCTTTTCATGTTATTATGTATCTACACATTTATATATGTCATTAAAAAAGATAATAACCTAACAACAATCACAATCAAGAATAATACACAATAATTTAACATTTTAACCAATATAAATATTGTATTTCTTTGAATTGGATCCTTATCACTCCAACCTAAACCCATCAATGTACGTTGCAAGTCACTAGCAAACATGTACTTGTGATTTATTAATGAGGAAAAAAATTCGGCAGCAATTCCCATCCGTTCTGCAAATACACAATGTAGAATAAATAATTACTCTACATATGCATTTAGAGAACAATAATGGAATTGTCACCAAACTCTTTCCTCATTAACAAATCACAAGCACATGTTTACTACCTAAGTACCTTAAAACGTACAAAGACAGTCCCAAAACGGGGACTATTCAAAAATTACTCCTAGTGAGTAATTTTTGAACGGGTACTAGGTCCATATGAACAATAATTTTAATAATATTAAAAAAACATACAACAATGACTACTTTTATTTTCAATTAACAAAAACTAACATGAATAATTTTTTATTTTACATATCTAGTCTAATTATCATTTTAAAAACATTAACATTTCACAAAATTTAACAATAATCTAATTAACAAAAATTCCAATATTAAAATATATTATTAACAATAATTCTAATTTTTAACAATAAAATTAGATGCATACATTAAAACATAACAACATACATTTAAACAAAATTGGCTTCTATCCTAAGTCAACATGCATCAACTTCAACAACAATTCAACAATAATTAAAACAATAACTAATATTCTAAATCAATTAAGATAATTAAACAAAAAAAAATTAAAAGGAGAAATACCTAATTAACTCCACAAAGAAAAAAAATGAAAAGGAAGGATGAGAAAGAAGAAAGGTGACGGCAGCGGCGGGGTGGTTGTGGAAAATAAATAAATTAAAAACAAGAAAAGGAAAAGGAAAAAGAGAAAGGAGAAAAGAAGAAAAGACAAATATAATTACCTTATAGTGATGGCGACGGCGTGGTGGTGTTGATGGTGGTGGTGGTGGTGCCGGAAGTGGAGGAGGGTGGTGGTGGTGTCGGGTTTTAAGGTGGTGGTGTTAGGGTTTGGCGATTATTAATTTGGGCGAAAATTGGTAAAGTGATGAAGGAATGATCCCGTGTTTGAGATAAAAGGTACGACTGACGGAAATTCCATCAGTTAAATAGGATTCCAGACGGAATTTCCGTCAGTATTTACAAAAAACTGACGGAAATTCCGTCATAGGCCAACTTTATCAGACCAATAATGCATAAACTGGACACGTCACATTATTTGACCAACTGGCGGAATTTCCGTCAGTGTTTTCAAATTACTGACGGAATATCCGTCAGTGGGTCAATTACTGTGACAGGTTGTAACACATCGTGGTTTCAAAAAACTAACACATGTGACGGAAATTCCGTCAGTTTTTATGCTTTACTGACGGAATATCCGTCAGATATCCCAAATGTGACTCACAACTGTCACCCACTGTTGCGTGTGAATGCCAATGACAGAAATTCCGTCAGTTTTTTGGAAATACTGACGGATATTCCGTCACATGTTTTTTAGCGCAATTGACTTTGTCAACGCGCCAATTACAACTGACGGGAAATCCGTCAGGAATGGATACCGACGGAAATTCCGTCAAATAGCCGTCAGTATCCCGTGTTTTCTGACGGCTTGTTTTTTCCGTCGGTATGCCCGTCACTATGCCGCGTTTTCTTTGTATTGAAATCGATCCCAATTTTGCCAAACACTCGAAAATAAACAAGGTAAATAGGAGGTCAGGTGCTAAAGATAGGAAAGCATTAGGCACCCACACTCTTGGTCGGAAGAGTTGCTCCGATGCCTTTAAAAAATTGGTAAGTATTGTATATATTGCTTTTAAAAAGTGGTTAATTGTAATACCCCGTATTTTTGATGGTATTTATAATTACGAGTTGGGCTTTTTAATGATTAGTTATAACATTTATAATTGACAAATTGAAAAAAAGACGAGGAATATAATAAAATAATAATGGATGAGTCGGGATTGGATGATGGGCCATTGCATTGGGCCGCATGCGTAGTATACTCTTGGATTTTAATAAGTAGTAAGAATAGTAATAGCATTAATAATACTAATCATACTAATAATATTAATAATAATAATAGTAATTTTGCTTGACAAAATTCGTGCAAGGATCACTTCTTGGGCTAATGCTTTTCTCAGTTACCCTGGTAAGCTTCAATTGATCAACTCTGTTATTTTTGGCCTTAATAATTTTTGGGGTGCTAGCATTATCTTACCTAAGGGGATAGTAAAAGCTATCAACAAATTGTGCAAGGACTTTTTATGGGGGATTAAAGAAGGTGACAGGAGGTTGGTTTTTAAAAGTTGGGCTAGTTTTTGTTGTCCCAGGAAGGAAGAAGGTGTTAACATTAAGGAGGTTTTAAGTTGGAATAAATCTCAGATGTTGGCCTGGATTAAGAAGCTTTTGCTGCACTCTGATTCTATCTGGGTTAAGTGGGTTGAAGCTTACATTCTTAAAGAGGTTGACATTTGGTCCTTTCGTCTAACATCATCATATTCCTGGTTTTGGTCCAATGTTATTCACTGTCGAGATTATCTTGTTCAGACTCTTGGAAGTCCTGCACAGGCCTGCTCTTTTCTTATGCAGCCTGACTATAAGGCCAAATTTTATGAGCTTATTCGTCCTAAGGGGTCTCTTTTCTATCCTCACAGAACTATCTGGGATGGACTTAGCTACCCCAAGCACTCTTTCATTGGCTTGCTAGCTGCTCAAGGTAAGCTCCCCACTTTGGACAACCTTTGCTGTCGTGGATTAGTCATGGTGAATAGATGCTCTTTGTGTGAGCAGGCCTCTGAGTCAGTCCCACACCTCTTCTTTGGGTGTGCCTTCTCTGCTATGGTCTGGCAACCCATAGCTTGCTGGCTTAGAGTTCCTCCTACTCTTCCCCTCACTGAGCTTCTGAGCTGGTATCACAGCCATAACAGAGGCAAGAGCACCTTCAAGAAACAAAGACGAAGTGCCTTGCTCTGTGTCATCTACCTGCTTTGGCAAGAGAGAAATAGGCGCATTTTCAAGAACATCAAAGCTGCTCCAGTTCAGCTTGTCTGGCGTACTAAGTATCTTATAGCTTTACGAGTCTCGTTTTCTAATGGTGATGTAATAGCGGGGCATTAAAACTGCCTCCTCTTTAGCTGTTCTCTTTTTTCTCAGGTCTTAAGGTGGTCACTCTGATCTCCTTGTAGGATATAGGATCTTGTAATTTTTCATTCCCATATTTAATAGAATGATCCTGATTACCTGCAAAAAAAAAAAAAAAAAAAATACATATCCTTAACCTATAAATACAAGTTAATGGTCTCTAACCTAGTTTATATATTCATAATAAATCTGAAGAATTCACAAAGAGGAGAGATTGGGATCGACATTCGATATTCACAAGACTAACATCGCTAATTAACTCGAGGTAAGACCGTCTCATGTATACTCTTTGATATGCTATAACTCATAAAGTAGACCACCATAGGACAAGCCATGACCATCGTTGTGATCGTGGACCACCAGAGACCTTATTTGACCTCCGTGGACCACCTTAGACCGGTGGGGAAAGGGGTGTTCGAAGGGTTTTTGGTGGGTGGTTATATGGTTGTTGATTTCGCATAAAACACCGGTTAACCCCTTTGCTGTGACTCGAACGGACTCGGGTCTGGGTTGGTGGAACTCGGGGTGATGGGTGGTCGGTGCTGGGTGGTTGTAGGTGGTTGTTTGCGGTGATGGTGACCGGAAATTCGAAGGTGAGAGCTTAGGTCGTGTTTAGGAGTAAAACTTAGATTTACACCCTTTGCCGTGACTCGTTTGATTTGGACTCGGGTTGGTTGGGACCGTGGAGGAGAGGTGAGTTGATTGGTGGTGGTTGTAGGGTTCGACGTAGGACCATGGTGGCAGGGTGGCCGGAAAAGCGTGAAACAGGGGAGGGTTATGAGGATTGTTACTGTCGGCTTTTGGTGGGCTGTTCTGGGTTGTTATGGCAGGTGGTGGAACCACCATAGGTCAAGGTAGACCATGGTGGTGGCCACGGGCTACCATGGTGGTGGTAAGGGTGGTGAGTGTGTGTTTGTATTATAGTTGAGTTGGGTGTGGGGAGGCTGTTTAGGGCACGTTTAGGATAGTTGCTGGGGACTGTTTAGCAGATTGTTGGAGGTTGTCGGGGTGTGTCGTGGTATAGGCTAGTGGTGGCTAGGTTGAGTGGTGCCGGTGGTGACTCGTGGTGTTGGGAAAAAGCGGGTTTAGGAAGGGTGTTGGTCACGATTTATAAAGTATGTAGGAGGTGTTTTTGCGTTGTTTTAACGGGATGTATGGGTATTTGGTTAATGGAGTTTAATCAATAATTAAGACGGGTTTTACGTAATAATTTATACGAGAACATAATTGACGTAACTAATTTATAATTGATTGGATTATTTAAATAAAGTAAATAATTAGTAATTATAATTATTACTTGTCTAGGTGACGGAGTTGTGAGATGTTATGTTAATTGGATTTTTATTTACTCGGATTGCGTTATTGGAATTTGCTGACGAGGTAGGATAACTACTCAACTGGCTGTTAGGATTGTATTTCACATGAGTATTGTGGCTGGAAGTATACTTGTTATATCGTTGTGGTTGAGTATTGTGGACTATATCCGGCTGATTATTAGTATTGTTCGTTGCATTCATATAAGTATGGCATTTGCGTTAGTTATCAGATTTATTCTGGCAGACATTATTTATAGTAATGTATAGTGGTTATCAGATTTATTCTGGCAGACGATTATAATCGTGAATTCTCGAGGCACGCCCCATGCTGGTTCTGCAGACCGTCTGGTGGACATTTATCAACTGTGTGTTGTGGCAGACATTACTTTATAGTAATGTAATGTGTTTACTCACCTTCGGGTTGAGGCTACCCCGACCAGGGATTGGCGGGATAAATAGTGTTGCAAGTGATGAACTCGGCTGAATGGTTCTATTAAGTCATATCATGCATACTCATATTGTTATTGTCATCTACTGTTGTTAGTTATTCCTACTCAACCTCGTTGTTGACAGTGTATTCGTGAACACCTGTGATGAACCATAAATGGGGAGCAGACTTGCAGGTGCTTAAGATTAGCTGACTTGGGAGCATTGGACGTGAGCTCGACTTGGACCATAGTTGCTGTCTAGATCACTTAGTTGACTTATACAACTTTATTTATGTAATTTCCGCTGCGTAGTTAATTGTAATGTTAAGGTTTAAATTTAATCAATTGGCAATGTAATAAAAGCATTATTTCAGTTAAAGTTATTAAAGTTCTTTGGTTTGTTTTAATTTGTATCATTTATCTCGGGCAACCGAGATGGTAACAGTCCTATTTATTGGGAATGTCTTGCTAAATGCGCCTAAATAAATGGGGGTGTTACATTAATATAAATGAAATTAAAACCCCAAGCTATCAAATTAAAACCCCAAGCTCTAATAACACCATCCCTGATTAATAGCTTCACTGTTCTCTCACAAGCAGTCACCGGAGCTCCGGTAGACACTACCGACCAAAGCTCGATTGAACGCCGTACACCATCACCGGAGCTCCGACAATCCACCACCGGCCTTAAAACTTCAATAATTTTTCTCTTTCTCGTCCTATTTCCTTTCACCTCTGATGCCCTTCAACAACCATAATCGACCATCGCCGGAGGTACAACCTTGCTCACCGGCGTTATTCTTCCTTCCTCACTCCACTTTTCACGGATAAAGATCTTCACTCACCGGTGAATAAGCTGACGTTAACACGAGAGGCCGATGACAAGTTGCCTGCGACACCTATTCCTCATAAATTCTCCAACTCTTTTCTTCTCATGGCCCTCTTCGTCGCTGGACACTACTCAACATCTAACAACCTCCAATGGTGACTTTCACGGGCCTATATCTCACCATCACCCTCCGTAGGTTTCCCATCTATTTTAATGTATCTACTCTAATATTTGATGTATCTAAACACTATTTTAATGTATTTTAAGATAGATACACAAAATTAGTTATTAGGTGCACTAAAATTGGTTCGAGATACATCAATATATAAACTGGATACACTGATTTCTTTTAACTCCGACAACGACGATGGTTGGAAGGACGATGAGGAGATTCTAGTGTTGCGACGAGGACGAGGTCGGACGCCGTTGAGTGTCGGTTGATGAGGTGTTGATGTAGGCGAAATGTTGTAGATAATGGTGTTGGTGGTCATAGAGACAAAGTCGTCGGCGTGCAGAACGACGGACTTCAGTTACTTGGTGATAGGCGGTGAAGAAAGCAGATGGAGATGGTGTTAATGGCTGATTTTGTCGTTGAAAATGGTGATCTAAAATGAACTTGCCTAATTAAATTGATTTGTCTCACATAATTAAAAAATGGGGTTTGGGTTTTTCAATAAAACGAAGAAAGCAGAGGGGAGTTGATGATTTGGGTTAGATCCTTCAGAGTGCCATTCTGAACAGCAGGTTGTATATCTTCGCATATTCAATTGCAGACATCGGTGTGCTCCTCTTATTAGAATGTGTGGTCATCCCATTTCCATTTTTACCATCTAGTAAGCTCTGATTTCTATTCAAGCCAGTTTTGCTGATGCTTCTAAAATTTGATGGCAAACTACTTTCCTGCTTCCTTCCATTCTGAACCAGTGAGACAGAACATCATACACAGGAATTTCGAAAAAGTTCTGCTGAGATTCTGTATCTAACCCAGTAGTATTTGATTGAATATGAAGTTTCATGATATTAATATATTTCAGAGAAAGGTTAATCCAAGGAACTTTGTATCTCCAAGCAAAAAAAAAAGACGCAATGAATGATATTATACAACATGGTGTTCTGGATCCCATTTCCATTTCCTCTTTCATAATGAGTCATGACTCATGGTTGAGGTAGGCGCGCTTCTCTTTGGTGCAGCTCTATTATCAGCATCCGAGCCTTCCTCACAGGACTGAGTTTTTCCTCCTGATGTTGAAGAACCAGGTTCAGCATCTTCAGCCCTACCTTAACTCCAGTTAACAAAAATCTCTGATGACCCGAGACGAAGGAATTCACGGTATGGATAGAGATGTCACACTTCCTGCACAGAAGAGCTCTATCTTCTAAACAAAAAAATAGCCAACTGTCTCCTGCAACAATTTCCACATCCCAATATCCCATCGTAGTTTGTCGAGTTAGTAGGGATATCATGACAGAAACTATTCGTCTTTAAAATGACCTAATTACAAGTTTACAACTATTCGCGTTACAAATTGTACCTAATAGTCTTAGTTTTCAATAATTGCAATTTAACTCATAATCTACAAAAACATCAGTTACCACATACAAAACTATAGCTGATCACATGACGCCCAGTCGTCCATAGGTATAGAATTTGTAAAAATGTATCTGCACTAGTTTTCAATGTATCTAACCACAAATTTAATGTATCTCAAGATTAATACGCAAAATTAGTTACCAGATACATTAAAATTGGTTTGAGACACATTAATATATAAACCAAATACACTAATTTCGTTTTTAATCAAATTGATTTTGTAGTGAATTTTAAAGAAGAGTGTTTCAATCCATTTGAATGCCATTGCAAGGTACACGTACAGGCGCGCATAGGTATAGAATTTTTAAAAATCGAAATTACCGGATTCGTATTTATCCTATGAATTTGTTTGGTATAGAATTGATGTATGCTGCTTCCCACGATTAGCTAGTTTGATTATGTGCTTGATTTTCTAGGTTTTAGCTGTAATTTCAATTGATTTCTGGAAATGCCATGAATCGAAGATAGAAGAGGAAAGTTGATTGGGGATCGACGGTGAAGGGCTGCTCGCCGGAGTTCGACGTATTTGATGGTGGTTGTCGTTGTCGGCGAGGCGACTGCAATTGATGATTGGTGACGGGGATAGATGACGGGGGTGATGAGATTTGGGTAGGAAAAAAGGAGTTTGTTAGTTACTTACTTACACGTGAGGATGTAGATTATATATGTAGTACGTTCTCACCGTTCTCACCGAGTGTTCGTTCTCACCGGATCCCACCTCTATATATGTATATATATATGTATATATATATATATATATATATATATATATATATATATATATATATATATATATATATATAGAGAGAGAGAGAGAGAGAGAGAGAGAGAGAGAGAGAGAGAGAGAGAGTTAGGTTCTTGTAAGTTTTGTTTCTTATGATGAGTTGTGAGTTTGTGCTTGAAAATCTCAGCCACTAAATTATATTAGAGATGAATGACCAAGATCTAATCTTACTTGTCATATAAAATAACTGTCATTTACTTATTTTCTCTTTTTTCTAGTGCTACTCTTTTTTTTTTTACTTTAATTTTTTTTATCTCTTTTTTACCTCGTGTTATTATGCTTTTTTTAAAAACTTTGATTTTTTTTTTTTTCACTTATGTTTTTTTCTCGAATTTTCTCATTAAGTTACCTTTTTTTTTTCTTTTTGTACCAGATTTTTTTTTACTTGAAATTTTTTTACTCTTATTTTTTTTACCTTGTGTTATTATGCTGTTATTGTGCTTTTTTTACTTTGATTTTTTACGACTTTTGATTTTTTTTTTTTCTTTTTTTTTTACCACATGTTATTGTGCTGTTATTGTTATTCCGCTGTTATTGTGATGTTATTCTGCTGTCACTTTGATTTTTTTTTATGACTTTGATTTTTTTTTCTTTTTTTTTTTTTACCACGTGTTATTGTGCTGTTATTCTACCGTTATTCTGCTGTTATTGTGATGTTATTCCGGTGTCACTTTGATTTTTTTACTACTTTGATTTTTTTTACTACTTTGATTTTTTTACTCTTTTTTTTACCGCATGTTATTGTGTTGTTATTCTGGTGTTATTGTGATGTTATTCCGGTGTCACTTTTATTTTTTTAACTACTTTGGGTTTTTTACTCTTTTTTTTACCACGTGTTATTTGTGCTGTTATTCTGCTGTTATTGTTATTCTGGTGTTATTGTGATGTTATTCAGGTGTCACTTTGATTTTTTTACTACTTTTGATTTTTTTACTTTTTTCTACCACATGTTATTGTGCTGTTATTCTGGTGTTATTGTTATTCTGGTGTTATTGTGATGTTATTCCGGTGTCACTTTGATTTTTTTTACTACTTTTGATTTTTTTTACTTTTTTTTTACCACATGTTATTGTGCAGTTATTCTGGTATTATTGTGTGATGTTATTCCGGTGTCACTTTGATTTTTTTTTTACTACTTTGAATTTTTTTTACTCTTTTTTTTTTATCACGTGTTATTGTGTTGTTATTCTGGTGATATTGTTATTCTGGTGTTATTGTGATGTTATTCCGGTGTCATTTTGATTTTTTTTAACTACTTTAATTTTTTTAGTCATGTTATTCCGGTGTTATTGTACTGTTATTCTAGTGTTATTCTGTTGTTATTTTAGTGTTATTGTAATGTTATTCTTATGTTAGTGTGGTATTACTTTGATGTTATTGTAATATTATTGTAGTGTTATTGTGATGTTATTCCATTATTACTCTACATTTTTCATTATTATTAACTCGAGAATGATACAGTCGATTTTATTTAAATTATACCTTTCCTTTTATTTTTTTAAAATTATATACCAACAACTTCGGTACATTATTATACCTCCATCAACGCCTTCTTTTATTAGCCGATGAAGCTCCTATCTTTGTATTTTGAGTTTACAACGCGCTTATCGAATAATGGAAGTGCGAAAAATGCAAGTTAAGTAAACATGTTGAAGGAATAGACATGGTTAAGCAGAATTCTATGAATAAAAATAGCGGAAACGAAATTACTTATTGACTAAACTTTAACAAAGAAAGGGTGAAACAAAGCTATTGACATGCCTTCTAATCGACTTAACCACGCAATCAGTATCGAACACTTCAACACACGACGATTGTCTCGCGTAATGATCCTTTAATGACCATTATGCGATGATCTTTCGAACATGAATTAGACAATATTTTATTATTTTTGTTACTTGTAGACCTCATTTCTGCTAATTCTAAAGAGTGTTGATGAATAATATGCAGGTAAAATAAGATGGGGTCTCTCTGGTGGGTCTTTCTTTGGAGTTGCGTTCCACTAAGGGTGAGACAACATCGGCACTCCTTGCATCACATGGCAATGCTTTGCTCACAATGAACACTTTTTCTTCCAAGTTCACTAAAGTGATTATGCCACACCAAGTCACCAAACTAGAATCATCGGAAGGGTGGGTCCTACAGGAGAACGCCATTGCAATGTCTGGTTATACTCTGACAGATATCCGAGCAGTATGCTACTTTTTGGAACCCAATGTTATTGATACCGTCGTAGAGTACCAAAGATAAATTTATAATCCAAACTACTACTATAGCTAGTGGCAGTCAGGGTCGAACCACAGAGAGGCGATGCAATTAATAGTTGTCCGATTTTAGTCTTAAAGTAACAAATGTGTGGGGGTTTGTTTTGAATTGTTCTATAACTAAAGTAAATAAATGAGTGATAAAAGAAACTGGATGAAGTCAAATATTAAAAGGATACTAAGACGGTCGGTTCACTGTAGTTTGGGCGGCATGATACTAGGTAAGTCTGAGATAATCATGTGAGACGGGAAAATAAGAAGTCCTCTCGGTCCATTCTTAACAGGTAGCATCTTTCGATCTAGCTACGGGTCCCTAATATCACTAATACTAACTCTCGTCCTGAAAAGTGATTTAAAAGTCTTAATTAATTTATCTCTCGATCTTATTAATTTAGTCGTCTTAATTAAGTAGTCTATTTCCGTCCCCTATCTCTCGATCTTATCGGGTCAGTCAATTCCTAAGCATTCAACTAGTCGCGTGCACTCGATTTGTCAAATATAGCAATTAAATTAATTAAGCCGAAGGTATTCTCACGTGGGCTGGTCGATTGACCAGGGTAGGCCAGTCGATCGACCATGGCGCGACTCAGGTCTACAAATTTTACGCCGCCTATACTACAGATTCCCTACATCTTAGCACATTAAATTTAGCTACTCATGATGATAATAAAAACAGTAAAATTGATAAACAAAGCAGATGATTTCATAATTGAATTAACTAAACAAATAATTAACATGAAACGATAAATTGGCTTTGGGATCCTATCTAGCAATTCTAAACTACGGAAGAATTAAAGCAATGAAATTGAACAAAGAAACAGCAGAATACCGTACGAAGAACTGAAGAGGAAAGAACCAAAGCTTAATGCGAAAAGTAAATTTTATTGACGAAAACTAAACTAAACTAATGAATATTGAATTGTATGTTATGCACTCAATGATAAAAACTGGATTATAGATGCTGAGGAAGAGTTACGTTATATAAGAATTATCACGTAACCTAATCCTCATAACCTAATTACAATGGGCTTCCTAATTCTCGTCCTTTTAATTTGCGTCAGATTAACGGTTCGGTCGATCGACCAATGGGACCGGTCGATCGACCGAGATACGCTGAACAGTAGCTTCTGTAAGTCGTGCTCTGGTCGATCGACTGAAAGCACCAGTCTATCGACCACTTCAACAGGTACTTGGCTCCAAAAGTTTTGTGAATTCGTCTTTCGAGCCTCGATACGCGCACCAAGTTCGCTCCTCAAGTAAATGCTTCATGTCAAATGCAATGCTAAGTACTCGGAGACGGATTCAGCTCGATTTCCGCTGAATTCTTCACATTTCTGGAATATTACACAAAAACACGAAAGTAGACGGAAATAGGGAAAATAGTAGCTTAAACTACATAAATGAGCTCTGAAATGCGTGTAAAATAGGGTGTAAAACATCATATTTAGGACACGCATCAAACTTCTCCAAACCAAACCCTTGCTTGTCCCCAAGCAAGAATTAGACTCGATCCTAAAACCTAATGGAACGAGTTCAATCTCAGAGCGAAATGCTACTATAAAGCCTAAACCAATTTAATGCAACAACTAACAATCAATTAGAAATATGAATCATGAAAACGAGTTATAAAGTCGTCAAAAACTGCTGAACCGTCAACTATAGAGATTTATCATCATGGACTCTCACGGGTCGCTCATATCACACATAAGCACAGGTGAATATATGTAAAAGATAGAAAGAATTCATTTTGTAGTGACACTCACCTAACTACGACCTATAAGAATATGCCTGCAATCTAATATGAAAATAATCTCTACAACCATACATATGCATTCCAACCGAACAAATGACCATGACACATGCCGAGGTAAATATGGATATGTGAGGTAATGGGTAAGAAGGGGCTAAGATAAATTTGGATAAAAACAGAGTTAAAAGCCAAGCTAGCAACTAAGTGAACCAAATTATAACAACATCCAACTTCGAACTCAAGATTTCAAACGAAGCGGTGCTAATTAGAAGCGCAAATCTCACAATTTCCACAATTAGTCAACTCCCCATAAGATACAAATACAACATGGGAACAAAAATCGCCATTTAACAAGACCTTGAATTATGCGATTTTGATTTTTTTCTTTCATTACTGCAGCGAGCAGTCGATCGACCAAGTGGGACGGTCGACCGACCGAGTCTTCTTTTTTTTCTTCGAATCATTTTTTCCTTTCTTTTTTCTTTCTTTTTTTTTCTCTTTTTCTTTTCTTGTCCTTTTCATCTTCCCAACATCATCTCAAAATGAGCATTAGCCACCAAAAATGAAATAACAATCCCGAGAACATAAACTACTAGCTTGACAAGGGCAGGCTAAATGTAGGATGTAGTAACGGGAGAAAAAGGCTATTTTTGGCAGTGTGGAGCTTATGGGCAAAATGAACAAAGGGTGACCTCTTCCACATGTGTCAACTAACCACAAACCCGAATGCATACAGGTATCAAGTAGATTAAGTTCATATTTATGCATATTGATGTAACATGTCTCATAAGGAGTAACTACTCACAATCCTAGACAAACTGGTCATGAATGACACCAGTTATAAGCTCCAAACCTCATAAAATGATGTAGTTTGCCATAAATCTAAGTCAAGTCTAAAGTTCAGCAAGGAATTTAACGAAAACTCGTAGACTATGCATATATGATTCTACTAATAACATGTCAATTAAGCACGGCTTAGGCATAAACAGATGCAAATGCAATGTCATCATTGAAATACTATCGTTCCGATTCGACCTATATGCTAAAATAAACGTGATATTTTTTTGGATTTTTTTGAAATTTTTCAAATTTTTTTTTTGAATTTTTTGTATATATATAAGAGAAATAAAACAACAAATGCAAGCTGAAGTGCAATAAATGTGAAACAGAAATGCAATAAAACATATGAATGCAATGAAAAACCCTTCCCCAAACCAAATCACACAATGTCCCCATTGTGCAAAATCATGTAATGAAATAAAAGGGAAATGGGAATTTGCGAAAAAATTAACTGAATAAGACATGAAAAGGACTCGGAAACTCACAAGACTTTAAGCGCAGCAAAAGGAAACCTCCCCAAACCAGCGTGAGCTAGGAGGTTTCAGTAGCCAGCAGTGCTACCATAGGTAGCTGAAAAGAAACAAAAGTACCGCGCGTAATTCCGAGAAAACAATTTTCGAAACGCAAGATTATGTGCAAAATAAGAAAACGGAAGAAAAACAGAAATAAATTGGAGAATAAAGTGGAGAAAAGACTCCCTCAACTCCACAATCGACCAAACACAGCAGGGGAATGGTCGTGAACAGGTACAGCAGCGGGAAGCGGTGGATCGACCATGTAGGTCGGTCGATCGACCAGGGGTGACAAGAACAGAAGCCCCTGGAATCGCGGCGCAGTCGATCGACCAAGGTAGGCAGTCGATCGACCATGAAACCTGCTGTAAGTTTTTGATTTCTTCGAAGTAGCTCAATAAATTGAGCTAATAAGGTTTATGAACCTGCAAATGCACATAATAACGCGCCCAAAATTGCGCAAAACCCAAAGTAATAGTCTAAAGTCTGTAAATCCTAGGCAAACTTATTAAAGCGAAGTCTCGCGCACACAAAAGCAATAAAAAGTTTAACAAAAGCAATAAAATGTCTTTTTAGAAAAGTCTTAATCAACTAATCGTTGATAAAAAATGGCCATGGACTGGCCCACTTGCTCGGCTTCTAGCTACAAGAGGTAGCCTCTACTGTGCTTATCTCCTCAGCGGCACTCATATTAATCCCAACATCCGCAGAACTCAACGGATCAACTTCTCTAACATCTTCCCAATCAATGACCTCGTCTGGCTCGTCAAAATCCAAATCGGACTCTGTCACTTTGACTGGCTCCTCATCACGCTCCTCATCTGTACCATAGCTCAGACATCCTAGGCCGCCTCTTTGAACAATTGGCTCCTTCACAGCTAGAGCAACATGCGGCTCTTCCTTCCCCAGACCATTTCCTGCAATAGTCAAAACAGAAGAATCTTCCTCCACTTTGCTCCCAATCTGAGGCGGAGGTGTCACAAAAGGAGTAGGCATAGGGGCAGGCATATCAAAAAGCACAAAATAAGATTTCTTCTATAACCTTTCACCAAAAAAAAAAAAGATTTCTTCTCAGAAATCGTATTACAAGTGACAGGCCACATAGGATCTTTCTTCTTAGCGGTCTGGGCAAAAACAATGGACTGTTTCCCTACTTTAAAGGTCAAAGTCCCTGAGCCAACATCTATAACTGCACCAGCAGTGTGCAGAAATGGTCTACCCAAAATGATAGTGTAGATACCCGTATCCGTCGATATTGGAATTTATAGAGAACCCGACAAACACCCGATGATGATAGGACACATTTATTCTTTAGTTGTCATTATTTGGGCTCGTTTTACGATGTAGAATGAGCATTGTCGATGAAGTATTTTATTAATTTAAATGATATTTAAATTAAATGTTTTTTTAAAGTAAATTCATTTTATTGTTTTAATTTGAATTTATTTTCTTAAATTTATTTTATTGAAAATAAAATATATTTTTGATTTGAAAAATCATTCTTTAGTTATTTGATTTGAAAAATCAATTTATATCGTTTATAAACCGTATTTGAAGAACTCGATTTTTACAACGATTTTATACGCGATTTTGAGCTCGTTTTCTACTTGATTTGGGCTCGATTTTCGACGCACTTTCGGCCCAACCTCCTCTCCCATGACCCGTGTTCGATTCTTAGCTGAAGCCTACCCCAAACCCTTTGTTTAACCCATCCAATTCCCGTCCCAAACAGCCCACACAACCAACCCTTTCCCTTACCCGTGTTCAGCATTGTCAAGCCCCAAACCCGCTCCAAACACCACTTACACCCGTGCCCATTAACCCTAAACCATACCCTAGTATCCTACCCATATTACCCTAGCTTAAACACCAAGAAAAACCCCTCCAAAACCCTACACGAGCTCATGAAAGCTGCTGGACAGCAGCAGCGAAACAGGAGCAGCCCGATTGCTTGTTGCTCTCTTTTACCCTACTTTAACTCCTTATAAGTACCTCCCCTCTGCCATACTTTCATTCCTCTAAGTTCTCCATACATACTACCGTCACTCACAAGAAGTAAACTCCAAAAACAAACCCTAATTGCCTCTCAAAGCCCTCGACAAAACCGAGACATCCAAACTGAAATAGTTTGTGTCTCTCTCGAAATACAATTCGTTTCCCCTTCAAATATCCATTAAAATTCGAGTTTCTTGTTCCTAATTAACCACATAACATCCATCTATATCTTAGATAAAGATTCACGAGCCAAATTGACCTTGAGAGTACACGAATCCCCTCGAAAAATAGAGTGTCATACACTCTGTTTTCGAGGCTTTTCCTGTCTGTCCAGTTCTGTTTGTGCTCGTTTTTCGTGCCCAATAACTCAGAAAGAGCGTGGTTTGGTTTAAGATATTTGTTCTACTCTCTTTCTAGTTTTCAAAACATCTTTTAAATCTAATTTTTACCGTGAAACGAGTGAGAAATTGCAGTTTGAAAGTTGCTGTCCAGATTTGCAAAAAAACGTGTTGTTGCGTTGTTCCTTCGTCGACGACGGCCTCTGGAGATAAAATCTACGATCGATTACGACCCAAGACGGTGTCAACGATACATGTAGGTTGAGGGTGCATCAAATCCTCCTATTCTCCCTTTTATTTCATTCTTCTTATGTTTGTTTTTTTCATTGTTCGTTTTACATTGTTTATCGTTTTGTTTATCGTTTGACATCGTTAACTATGAAACTAGTTTAGTCCGAGTATGAATTAAAGTACCACCATGAACACCCGCGTTGACTTGAGATAGGAAAGAAATCCGCCACATCGGTCGGTCGTATCCCCCGTCTCATTTACATATCCTCGTGTTCAAGGTAGGGCATTAATAAAACGAATCCTAACTTTGTTCCTCGCTTTTGACCCCTTGCTTGTTTCGTTCAAATCGACCTACCCTACGACCCTTCGCATGTTAGTTCAACCTCTGATTGTTAACATATGACTCATTTAGATGACATTAGATCAATTTAATAACCTAATTAGACACGTTAGGTGGCTTCGACACAAGCATTAAAATCGACTAACAATTCTATAACCTAATTGAATGCATCTCTCCTTTCACATGATTTCTCGCTAGTATAAGAGTGCGTGCTTAGCACCTTCTTATTAACACTCGACGAGTTAATTTAATTAGCGAACTTGACCTAATTTGACCCCTTAGGCCTTATAGAACACTCGGTTTTAGGCGAAGCCTTCTGACCTCTTTTGTCATCGATTTCTAATGTATTTTCCATATCGCTTTGCAAATCTATCTAACCTAATGAACCTAACATAGGAACTAGGGTGGCCGTGTCTGGGGCCGTGTGCTTGGTCGTGCCTTTTGTTGTTCTTGCTTCATCTTTATATCGTTTATTCATCGTTGTTTCGTATTTTGTAATTACCTTTTGTTTATCGAGTCGTTTCTTGTAATTCGTTTGTAATTAGCTTTCTATTTGGTCGAGTCAAATGATTTATAAAAACCTTAGTCTTATTTGGTTAGATAGTTGTACTCCAATTCGTGTAGGAGCGTAGTAAATCGCATGTTGTTTAAAGCGACATGGCCCGATTTATGCTAATGCATGCTTTGGTGTGTGGCCTAATGTCTAATTCGATGAGGTTAAGCGAAAGCACGCATTAAGAGGAGTGACCCAAGGCCGTGAGTCATGTAAACCGTGGGCCACCCCTTTGTGCACGTTTTCCTAGGCCGAATGGCCATGTGTCGTGTATAGTGTCGTATATAGCGATTGTATTTAGATCGAGTTGTATACTTAATTTCTTGTTGTGTCGGCATGAAATGCCCGGTTTGTAATAGGGTAGATCCCAACGGCTCCCCCACTCCCATTAAGCCTTGTTTAATTCGTTTTATGTGTTGTTAGATCAATCAACCCACATGCTAAATTACAACTTTGACAAAGTTAGTTTAGTTGCATCTAAAACGACATAGAAATTGTTGTCACATGTTAGGGTTTTAAAACGATGTTTTCATATCATATATCGTAGTAGCTACAACCTTGTTTGAAATCCGATACTTGACTTAGTAGAGGCCGTCATTGACGGGCGGGGTTAGGTGTCCTTATGGGCTTCCTAACACGTACCCTCACCCCTTACTCAAGATCTATGGTTTGTGGGTCCGTCTAAATACCATTGGATTACGAGAGTCATTCAAATCGAGTGATATAGGGTACAAGTCTTTATCTTTAATCACTCGTAGTCGATTGGCTTTATGCTTTTCGATGAAAGGTGTAAAGTTGGCTTGAATGGTTCCAAGTTCCCATAAAACTTGGTGGCAAATCTAATTTGTCTTAATTCGATTCAAAAGAACCTCGAGTCGATAATGCCTAGTGTGGATCCCGCGGACGCAGTTCCCGAGGGCCTTGTCCACAGTTTGGCGACTCCACTGGGGAAAGTAAAACATTACTCGTAGTGCTACGATTCATGCGTAAACCCTTAAGGACTTTACCGGGCCGTCCCAGCGCTTCTTTGTGACGCGTGGGGGGCGACGTCCCACTATGCCCGGAACTGGCACATTGCTTGCTTCCGCTCCGCCTCGTCGTGGTTCTTGATGGTGGGGATGCTCTTCTAGATACTCTACCTAAAGGCCCTTGCTCTATAAGACCCAAAAAGGTTGGAGGGCATATACCTTCTTGTAGAAGACTTGCCGAGACTTAGAGATGTCTAAGAACATACATCCTTATAACATGAGAATGACAATGTGCAAGGTGAATTTCCCGAGTCTTTTCAAATTTTCCGTATCGATTTCAAAACCGAACTTTTGAACAACTTATTTTCAAAATAGCATGGTTTTAAAAACGCGGAATGCTGCCCAAGTAGGACTAGATTTTTCGGCCCAAAATGAGCTTTTATAGCCGGCATGCTGCCCATTTTAAATCTCATTTTCAAATCGATTATTCGTTTTTTTTTTTCAAATTCAATCCAAAATATTTCTCGAACCTTAACCAAGCATGAAATGCGTCGAGTCGTGTCCGGGTCTTGGCCGTGTTTGGCTAGGCGTGTTTCATCCTGAGTATCTAGAACACGACCCTGTTGGGTCACCCAAGCTCACCTCTTGGGATTCGAGTCATGTGGGTCGACCAATTGGTCCAGGATAGTACACAAAAACGTCCAAGCTAGGCCATTTTAGGGTGTTTCACTTAAACCTATGGGCTATGTTAGTCCAATCACGGGTTTAGTCACACCGAGTCCAGTTTAGAATCGAGCTATGACAACTTGAGTCATGTCGTCTTGTCGAGTCTGAAATGAATCGAGGTCTAAATCTAACCGTGAGTCGAACCTTTTGGTTAATCAGTCTTATGTCGAGTCTTGACTTGAGTCAAGTTGGTGTCGTGTCCTTAAGTGCGCAGGGGCTCTTACTTTTAAATATTGACTCGGTTCGGGGTTTTCTTGTAGAAAGGCCGCTAAAAACCCGACGTCAAGCAATGGAAGATGCTGTTAACAAACTCACTGAGGCCGTGAACCTCATGATGACCAGAATGGATGTGATCGAATCCAAGATGGGTGAAGATTCATCTACCCCACCTCTGACTGATCTGGAGAAACGATTCAAGTTCATTGAGGACCGTCTGAAACTCTCCCAGGGGAAGAACATCCAATACGAAAATGCTAGGGCCTATGCCCCGGTTCAGGATAAGTTGCCCACAAACATGGTACTCACTGATAACCCAAAGTTTAAGGGCACAGAAGATCCAGTCCACCATGTTAAGGCCTATAAGGGGTACTTAGCACTGAAGGGAGTACCTGCTGACATGCTCTCTGAAATTTTCGCTCAATCTCTGGATGAACACCCGAAGGCGTGGTTCTACAATATGGACCTTAAGAACTTCCCCACTTTCGAAGATATTACGGTGGAGTTCTGCAAGCACTATGCTGATAATGTCGAGATTCAAACCAACATAAGAACATTGGAGGTGATGACACAGAAAGACAAAGAAGGCTTTACTGAATTCCTTGCAAGATGGCGCGCTGAAAGCGTGAAATTAGCCAAGAAGCCTGATGAAGTTGAAATGGTAGATAAGTTCGTGAAGAATCTACGACCTATTTACCGCAATGCTCTAAAATACCAGAATTTTGGATCTTTCAAAGAATTGATAAGAATCGGGATAAAGGTAGAAGATGATGTCATAAGGGCAGAGGCTGAAAAGCCGAAAGGGTACCAAGGGGCCTCATTGCTAAGGGCAAGGCCCCGGCAACGGCCCATATTGATGAAGCCATCAATCTCTTAGAAGGGCAATCGAAGAAGTCGCAGTGCCAAACACCTAGGGCATTCACCGATATCGGATGCACTTATACATACGCTCTCCAAAGGCTCATAGCCCAAGGAAAGCTGAAGCCTATTGGTCCAACTCCGGACCCTCCCGCTGATCAACAAGGTAAATGTTATAAACCAAATGCCTACTGCGCCTTTCATCAAGGGAAAGGCCATGATACTGAAAGGTGTTATCGACTAAAGCACGAAATTCAAGACATGATTGAGAGTGGAACACTCCCGATCCCAACTGTTAAACCCAATAACATCACCAATCCATTTGGCGATCACGCTAACCTTGTTTCTGTCGAAGACAATGTCGATTATTCTCATCTTATCCGCCCATGTCACTTGAAAGGGGTGTTTATTGGGAAAATATTTTTGGATTGCTTTGAATTCTTGCCAAACCCGAAGAATGAAATTCAAGTCGGGAGTCTTGCTCTAGAATGTACTCCTCTCATTAACGAAGTTAATAAAAGACAATTCGATTCACCAACCTCCATCACTAGCGTAGATCCTCAGAGGACTACCTCGGGATGGAGGCAGACCATCAAAGGGATCAAGGACCAGAGCCGAGCATCTAAGCTGACAGCTGAACAAGGGAAAGCTCATGACCAGATTTAAAATTATGAGTCGGGATCTGTTTTCTTATCTTAGTCGAGTCGAGTCTAGAACTTTCTTTTCCTGAAGTTCAGTCGTTTGTTCCGCGATGACCTAGGGTGTGTCCTAGGAATCGTTCCTTCGAGTCTGTTAAGCATTTGTCATTCCAATAAAAGGTTGCAGTTTCGCTTCCCAATATGTCTTGTTTTCATTCCTCAATCATTCCGGAAACATGGTAAAATGCACAACACACTCAAAGGCATCCTTGGGGTAGAAATATGTCCCGTTTCAAAATGAAAGGTACACTAGGATCCCGTGTGTAATTCCTTTACCTATTCCATGTCTGGTGGCAGAAAACCTCCATCTGAACCAATGTTTATGACAAGCTTTTAGATGATTCTATGACGAACCCGGACTAGCTCCTTGTTTCCCCTATCGATGACGGAAGGCAAGCCTTTTCCCCAACAAAATCATCCCATCTCGAAGAGAGAAGATATCAACCCGTTCTAACAAGGAATTGTTAGTTCTTACCCAAATTAGTTGGCGAAGCCCTGTTTTCAAGGTGTATCCATTTATGACTAAGAGAATGAATAGAAGATCATTTTCAAAAAAAAAAAGAAAAAAAAAAGATGAAAAAAAAAGGATGAATGAAAAGAAAAATGAAAAAAGAAAAGTGATGAAAGAAAAGGAAAAAAAGAAAAAAAGATGTGGAAGTCATTGCAGAACGCTTTTGGTTGAATGTCGAAGTTACGGAAGCCAGAAGTCAAGTCAAGTACCCATAGTTGAAGTTCAATGGGCGAAGCCCAAAAGCTTAAGTAGTAACCTCTTTACCCTCTAAGTCCTTCCCGAGACGATTCAAAGGGATAGTCGGGAATTTTGAGAATTATTCCGCTTGTGTTGTTACACCCAGCCTTTAGGGTCCAGACATGGAAATTTGAACCCACATCATTTTTCAACCCATTTGCACTCGTGGTTCATCAAACCTGAGATACCATTTCCAACCACGTTATAAGCCATAGCCCTTGGCCTTAGCACCACAAAACGAACCTTCAGAATGATGGTTTACCTTGCGAACCTATTTTTACCAAGCTCCACATCCCAAAAGATCCAAGCCTTTTACACCTAACCCCAAACACGGAATTTAACGGTACTTTACAGGCTAGAATGGGATACGACATGATATCTTAGGTGAAACCTTCGAGTGTGTACACACAATAAATATGCCAAGTTTATGCACCTTGATCGAACTACGTCGGATTTGATTTCGCTCCACGCGAATACGTAGGCAGTCCTTCTAAACAAGGGATTCAATCCACTCATCAACCAAGTTGTCATCTTGTCGGTTTCTTACGGGTCCTAACCAAGTCCAAATGAAGCCACCTTTGTTTGAGTCGGTCTTAGCACTCGATGTAGGCTAGGATGAGGATATAGGTTCGGATGAATAGTATCAAGTCTCAGAATGAGCTTTATCGAACGGTTTAGGCAAAGATGCCGAGTCATATAGATGTAGGTTTGTGTTGGGAACAGAAAATATGAAAAACCCACTGAAAAGAAAGAAGGCGTGGAAGAAAAATAGTAAAAGCCCGCTGAAAAGAAAGAAGGCGGTGGCAAGAAATGATGAATACTCGTTGAAAAGAAAGGAGGCGAGGAGAAGAGTGGCAGAATGTTCCTAACAAGAGTGATGTGTGATGTCCAACTGTTCTCATAAAATCAGTCTGTGTTTAGTGTCGGGCGAAGCCAACGTTGTTGCTCCGTGAGTTTAATCCACCTTGTCAATGCCAAGTGATCTTGATTCCCATGTGTCCTCGGGAGCTCGCCCATGCCATACGATATCCTCGTTCCACGTCCGACGACCTTGTGATTCCCATTTGCCGTTTTTTGGGCGCCAGAATGGCCTATTTACATTTCTACCCCCAACAAGTCAATACTTGAATTAAAACCCGTGCACACTTATGGTTTTATTTTCCTTTTTTGTTTTACGGTAGCGGGTTACGCCCACGTTGTTTACAAGTCATACAGAGTGTCTGAGTTTTATTTCATGCTCACCCATCAAGGTTCGATTTCAAAAAGTTTCAAAATTTCAAAATTCCAAAAACTTTTTGCGAATTGTGGATAGATGATCCAAGTAGTGGAATCCTTGTGGGTCGATGATCCAATCCTTCGAAATTCAAAAATTCAAAATTCAATTTTTGAAGGGCCGATGGCCCAATATTCTAAATGATGACAAATTCGAAATTCGGGTCGATGACCCAATCATTCAACATTTTCAAATTCAATTTTCGGGTCGATGACCCAATCATTCAAAATTTTCAAATTGAATTTTCGGGTCGATGACCCAATCATTCAAAATTTTCAAATTCAATTTTCGGGTCGATGACCCAATATTTCAAATGATCCAATTTCAAGATCGATGATCTAAATGTGCTTATGTGATGATTTTTGCTAGTACGTTTTTGTGTTTCAAATATAGCAGGATATGCTTCAATCAGGCTCTAAAGTCTTCGACTTTAGAGCCATTGCAAACTGGGGGCTCTGAAGCCGTTGGCTTCAGAGACCATTATCAGGATGTAAAGGATGACATCCACTAAGAATTCAATTCAATACAAGAGTATGAAATGGAAGAATTTCGTAGCTGAAAGCAAATGATGAAAGCGGCGGCAACCTCCTTGGAAAGTCCTGTCCCATTCGGACAAGCGCCAGCAGATGATAAATTTTGGGCAAATGTCAGCAGATGATGAATTTTGGACATACGCCAACAGATGATAAACTTTGGGCATGTGTCAGCAGTTGCCGAACTACGACGCGGGTTTGATTCCGTCAGAAACGGATACGTAGGCGCCTAAGGATAAGGCTCAATCCATCATATATGCAACTTTATGGGTCGACGACCAAAAACGATAATTTGACACAACAGAAGCAAGAGTCAATCCCCAGCGAAGTTTCAGGTATGATCTCTTCTTATGGCTGGCGAGCTTATATACGCAAGTCTAATGGACTATAAACGACCCGCAGAATCCTCAGGTCGAGAGGGACCTGGGATATACTTTGACTTTCGCCTTGTCCAAGCCTCAGTCAAAGTGGGGGCTCTGTAGATACCCGTATCCGTCGATATTGGAATTTATAGAGAACCCGACAAACACCCGATGATGATAGGACACATTTATTATTTAGTTGTCATTTTTTGGGCTCGTTTTACGATGTAGAATGAGCGTTGTCGACGAAGTATTTTATTAATTTAAATGATATTTAAATTAAATGTTTTTTTAAAGTAAATTCATTTTATTGTTTTAATTTGAATTTATTTTCTTAAATTTATTTTATTGAAAATAAAATATATTTTTGATTTGAAAAATCATTCTTTAGTTATTTGATTTGAAAAATCAATTTATATCGTTTATAAACCGTATTTGAAGAACTCGATTTTTACAACGATTTTATACGCGATTTTGAGCTCGTTTTCTACTTGATTTGGGCTCGATTTTCGACGCACTTTCGGCCCAACCTCCTCTCCCATGACCCGTGTTCGATTCTTAGCTGAAGCCTACCCTAAACCCTTTGTTTAACCCATCCAATTCCCGTCCCAAACAGCCCACACAACCAACCGTTTTCCTTACCCGTGTTCAGCATTGTCACGCCCCAAACCCGCTCCAAACACCACTTACACCCGTGCCCATTAACCCTAAACCATACCCTAGTATCCTACCCATATTACCCTAGCTTAACCACCAAAAAACACCCCTCCAAAACCCTACACGAGCTCATGAAAGCTGCTGGACAGCAGCAGCGAAACAGGAGCAGCCCGACTGCTTGTTGCTCTCTTTTACCCTACTTTAACTCCCTATAAATACCTCCCCTCTGCCATACTTTCATTCCTCTAAGTTCTCCATACATACTACCGTCACTCACAAGCAGTAAACTCCAGAAACAAACTCTAATTGCCTCTCAATACCCTCGACAAAACCGAGACATCCAAACTGAAACAGTTTGTGTCTCTCTCGAAATACAATTCGTTTCCCCTTCAAATCTCCATTAAAATTCGAGTTTCTTATTCCTAATTAACCACATAACATCCATCTACATCTTAGATAAAGATTCACGAGCCAAATTGACCTTGAGAGTACACGAATCCCCTCGAAAAAGCAGTGTCATACACTCTTTTTTTTCCCGACTTTCTGTCTGTCCAGTTCTGTTTGTGATCGTTTTTCGTGCCTAATAACTCAGAACGAACGTGGTTTGTTTTAAGATCTTTGTTCTAATCTCTTTCTAGTTTTCAAAACATCTTTTAAATCTAATTTTCACCATGAAACGAATGAGAAATTGCATTTTAAAAGTTGCTGTCCAGATTTGCAAAAAAACGTGTTGTTGCTTTGTTCCTTCGTCGACGACGGCCTCTCGAGATAAAATCTACGATCGATTACGACCCAAGACGGTGTCAACGATACATGTAGGTTGAGGGTGCATCAAATCCTCCTCTTCTCCCTTTTATTTCGTTCTTCTTATGTTTGTTTTTTTCATTGTTCGTTTTACATTGTTTATCGTTTTGTTTATCGTTTGACATCGTTAACTATGAAACTAGTTTAGTCCGAGTATGAGTTAAAGTACCACCATGAACACCCGCGTTGACTTGAGATGGGAAAGAAATCTGCCACATCGGTCGGTTCGTATCCCCCGTCTCATTTACATATCCTCGTGTTCAAGGTAGGGCATTAATAAAACGAATCCTATCTTTGTTCCTCGCTTTTGACCCCTTGCTTGTTTCGTTCAAATCGACCTACCATACGACCCTTCGCATGTTAGTTCGACCTCTGATTGTTAACATATGACTCATTTAGACGATATTAGATCAATTTAATAACCTAATTAGACACGTTAGGTGGCTTCGACACAAGCATTAAAATCGACTAACAATTCTATAACCTAATTGAATGCATCTCTCCTTTCACATGATTTCTCGCTAGTATAAGAGTGCGTGCTTAGCACCTTCTTATTAACACTCGACGAGTTAATTTAATTAGCGAACTTGACCTAATTTGACCCCTTAGGCCGTATAGAACACTCGGTTTTAGGCGAAGCCTTCTGACCTCTTTTGTCATCGATTTCTAATGTATTTTCCATATCGCTTTGCAAATCTATCTAACCTAATGAACCTAACATAGGAACTAGGGTGGCCGTGTCTGGGGCCGTGTGCTTGGCCGTGCCTTTTGTTGTTCTTGCTTCATCTTTATATCGTTTATTCATCGTTGTTTCGTATTTTGTAATTACCTTTTGTTTATCGAGTCGTTTCTTGTAATTCGTTTGTAATTAGCTTTCTATTTGGTCGAGTCAAATGATTTATAAAAACCTTAGTCTTATTTGGTTAGATAGTTGTACTCCAATTCGTGTAGGAGCGTAGTAAATCGCATGTTGTTTAAAGCGACATGGCCCGATTTATGCTAATGCATGCTTTGGTGTGTGGCCTAATGTCTAATTCGATGAGGTTAAGCGAAAGCACACATTACGAGGAGTGACCCAAGGCCGTGAGTCATGTAAACCGTGGGCCACCACTTTGTGCACGTTTTCCTAGGCCGAATGGCCAAGTGTCGTGTATAATGTCGTATATAGCGATTGTATTTAGATCGAGTTGTATATTTAATTTCTTGTTGTGTCGGCATGAAATGCCCGGTTTGTAATAGGGTAGATCCCAACGGCTCCCCCACTCCCATTAAGCCTTGTTTGTTTCGTTTTATGTGTTGTTAGATCAATCAACCCACATGCTAAATTACAACTTTGACAAAGTTAGTTTAGTTGCATCTAAAACGACATAGAAATTGTTGTCACATGTTAGGGTTTTAAAACGATGTTTGCATATCATATATCACAGTAGCTACGACCTTGTTTGAAATCCGATACTGGACTTAGTAGAGGCCGTCATTGACGGGCGGGGTTAGGTGTCCTTATGGGCTTCCTAACACGTACCCTCACCCCTTACTCAAGATCTATGGTTTGTGGATCCTTCTAAATACCATTGGATTACGAGAGTCATTCAAATCGAGTGATATAGGGTACAAGTCTTTATCTTTAATCACTCGTAGTCGATTGGCTTTATGCTTTTCGATGAAAGGTGTAAAGTTGGCTTGAACGGTTCCAAGTTCCCATAAAACTTGGTGGCGACTCTAATTTGTCTTAATTCGATTCGAAAGAACCTCGAGTCGATAATGCCTAGTGTGGATCCCGCGGACGCAGTTCCCGAGGGCCTTGTCCACAGATAGGAATGTGAGCATCCTCGGGTATATCTAGTACAACGAAGTCAACTGGGAAAAAGAACTTTCCTATTTGCACAGGAATGTCCTCTAAGACTCCTATAGGCTGGACCGCAGAAGGATCAGCCATCTATACTGTCATGTTAGTAACTGCAAACCTAGTCAATTTTAATTTCTTAGCAAGACTCAAAGGCATAACGCTAATGTTGGCCCCTAGGTCACACAAGGCCTTATCAATAGAAAAGGTGCCAATATTACATGGAATAGAAAAGCTACCTGGGCCAGCTAACTTATGAGTTGCAGTATGAGTTAAATAAGAACATGACTCCTCAGTTAGTGCGACAGATTGCACAATATCAAGTGACTTCTTTTTAGACAAAAGCTGCTTCATAAATTTCGTGTAAGCAGGCACTTGATTAACTAATTCAAGGAAAGGAACTTGCACATTTAAACTACGAATAACATTTTCAAATTTGTTAAACGATACCTGTTCCTTTGTCGGCATCAATCTCTCTGGATAAGGGGCTGTAAGAAGTAACTTAGCCCGCTCCTCTAGATCTCTCATACCGGCATCAGTGGACTTAGGCTGGAAATCCACTACCTTCTCCTTGTTGTAGCTCGAACCTTCTTCAGACCGTCTCAAGAATGAACCATTAATCGTCATTGGGTCATACTTTGGAACCGGAACAGACCCATCAACATTTGGATCTTGCCTCAATAATTTCGGAGTCGTCGTACCCCGAAATAAGTGGTACCTCAAGTTATCTGGCATTGGAGGACGAAAAGGTTCACGATCAGCAGCGGCTTCAGTCGATCGACCATGTGGGTCAGTTGATCGACTGACTTCCTCAGGACTAGAAGCTGTACTGTTTCGCGAACTGGTCGATCGACCGGGTGTGGCAGTCGATCGACTGCCATACCTGCTGATCGTCTTTTTCTTGCTACTGCTCATTCCGGCCTTCTTCTTGCTCGGTTCCGCCTCATCTTTTTCAGTAACAACTTCGACCATGGCAGGCCCATCAAGGGTAGACCCACTCCTCAAAGTGATCGTATTAAGAGTCTCTTTTTTTTCCGGCTGCGACGATAAATGCCCCGGAGCTCTTGTTGCACTTTTGCTTGCCAATTGAGCAATTTGACTCTCCAACATTTTTGTAGAAGTCTCTCTAGCTAGAGACTCCTTTTGCAGCAAACCCGACAAATTTTGAACCATGTTTTTCAACTCAGAAATGTCAGAACCTTGAAATTGCTGCTGCTGAGGCACATAGAGAGACTTTTGATACTGCTGCTGCTTATGAGGGGGCACATAATTCTGCTGCTGCTGCGGTGGAGGACCCGGATTGAGGACATTCTGGTTAGTCCACCTCAAGTTGGGGTGGATATTAGAGGGATCGGGATAAGTACCAGTCTGCCTATAATGTTGAAAGGCAGCACATGTTTCATTCGAACTGGTACAAAATTCCGAAACATGTCCCTCTGCACCACATCTTTTGCATGTAAAGGGACCGTCTGAAACTGCATTAACTTTATATATACCTCCTTTTTGAGATCCCCTAAAATCTATCTTGTCGAATCTTGCAGTAAGGGCCTCTATTACAGCTACAGCAAGAGATTCAGCTGATCTTCTCTGATTTCCTCTAGAATTCCCATGCTCAGCTTTATGGGTGGCTATGTCATCGATGATTTTCCACCCCTTTATCTCACCGCTATTTTCTTGAAATCTTCCATTAGCTGCAGCATCTAGGATAGCTCTTTGATCATCATAAAGACCATTGTAGAATTGGTTGCACAGAAACCATTTCTCAAACCCATGGTGCGGAATAGTTCGCACTAGTCTCTTGAAACGGACCCATGCCTCATGAAATTCTTCATCAGGACCCTGTTTAAAGCTCGTGATCTGAGCTCTAATCGCATTGGTCTTTGAGGCAGAGAAATATTTCTTGTAAAATGCTAGGGCCAGCGAATTCCAATCAGTAATCCCATTAGCAGCTCGATCCAGATCTCGGCACCACTCCCTAGCAGCATCACGGAGCGAAAATATGAACATCGTCTCTTTTACCTGATCCGGGGTCGCACCTGCTGGTGGGGGTATGGAACAACGGTAGTCAATGAATGTCTCCATATGTTTAGCTGCATCTTCATTTGCAGCTCCCCCAAATTGGTTTCTCTCAACCAAGTTAATATAAGACGGTTTTGGCTCGAATTTCCTTTCCGTTCCGGCTGGCAACGCGAATCCCTTATAGAGGTTCTCAGCTTTTGGCTCGGAGTGACTGGCTATACTTGCTTCTTCAGCCATCTTTAGAAAATCTGGAGAAGTAACGGTCTCAGCTGAAGAAGTAGAAATAGGTGACGAAGGTAGATCCTCCTCAAATAGCTCGTTCTCGTAGTAACTGGACAAAGTACTCAGCTCTTCCTCTGTCGGCAATACTCTAGATGATCGTCTCAACGCACGCAAAGTCCTTTCGATCTCAGGATCTAACGGTCTTAATTCACCACCCTGTGACCTGCGCATAAGAGGAAACTACAAGTAGAATATGAGAAGAGTTTAAGGAACAGATGTCCCTTAAACTAAGGAAAAGACTAAAAATAGAAACAATTAAAAATTAAACGATTGCCTCCCCGGCAACGGCGCCAAAATTTGATACCGTCGTAGAGTACCAAAGATAAATTTATAATCCAAACTACTACTATAGCTAGTGGCAGTCAGGGTCGAACCACAGAGAGGCGATGCAATTAATAGTTGTCCGATTTTAGTCTTAAAGTAACAAATGTGTGAGGGTTTGTTTTGAATTGTTCTATAACTAAAGTAAATAAATGAGTGATAAAAGAAACTGGATGAAATCAAATATTAAAAGGATGCTAAGACGGTCAGTTCACTGTAGTTTCGGCGGCAGGATACTAGGTAAGTCTGAGATAATCACGTGAGACGGGAAAATAAGAAGTCCTCTCGGTCCATTCTTAACAGGTAGCATCTTTCGATCTAGCTACGGGTCCCTAATATCACTAATACTAACTCTCGTCCTGAAAAGTGATTTAAAAGTCTTAATTAATTTATCTCTCGATCTTATTAATTTAGTCGTCTTAATTAAGTAGTCTATTTCCGTCCCCTATCTCTCGATCTTATCGGGTCGGTCAATTCCTAAGCATTCAACTAGTCGCGTGCACTCGATTTGTCAAATATAGCAATTAAATTAATTAAGCCGAAGGTATTCTCACGTGGGCTGTTCGATCGACCAGGGTAGGCCAGTCGATCGACCATGGCGCGGCTCAGGTCTACAAATTTTACGCCGCCTACACTACAGATTCCCTACATCTTAGCACATTAAATTTAGCTACTCATGATGATAATAAAAACAGTAAAATTGATAAACAAAGCAGATGATTTCATAATTGAATTAACTAAACAAATAATTAACATGAAACGATAAATTGGCTTTGGGATCCTATCTAGCAATTCTAAACTACGGAAGAATTAAAGCAATGAAATTTAACAAAGAAACAGAAGAATACCGTACGAAGAACTGAAGAGGAAAGAACCAAAGCTTAATGCGAAAATTAAATTTTATTGACGAAAACTAAACTAAACTAATGAATATTGAATTGTATGTTAAGAACTCAATGATAAAAACTGGATTATAGATGCTGAGGAAGAGTTACGTTATATAAGAATTATCACGTAACCTAATCCTCATAACCTAATTACAATGGGCTTCCTAATTATCGTCCTTTCAATTTGCGTCAGATTAACGGTTCGGTCGATCGACCAATGGGACCGGTCGATCGACCGAGATACGCTGAACAGTAGCTTCTATAAGTCGTGCTCTGGTCGATCGACTGAAAGCACCAGTCTATCGAACACTTCAACAGGTACTTGGCTCCAAAAGCTTCATGAATTCGTCTTTCGAGCCTCGATACGCGCACCAAGTTCGCTCCTCAAGTAAATGCTTCATGTCAAATGCAATGCTAAGTACTCGGAGATGGATTCGGCTCGATTTCCGCTGAATTCTTCACATTTCTGCAATATTACATAAAAACATGAAAGTAGACGGAAATAGGGAAAATAGTAGCTTAAACTACATAAATGAGCTCTGAAATGCGTGTAAAATAGGGTGTAAAACATCATATTTAAGACACGCATCAATTATACCTTCAGATCAAATTGAGCGTGACTATTATGCAGTTCTCGGCCATCTCTCAATACAAACTCCCGGTCATAATTTAACGTTTCCTCCATCATCTTCCTGGCTGCTTGAGGCACAATCCGTGTTATAGGAAGTCTCTGGCCAATATAAGTCCGTAGTACTGATTGTCAAAGTAGAATGGCGTCTTTGGATCTGTCATAACTACTTCTGATGCACTCTGCGAACACTTTTTAGCCAAACTCAGTGCATAATCTTTGCCGAGGGTTGAATCGAAAAATGTCAGGTTTCCGTTTGAGTCGATTTTAAATCTATCGTCAAAAACACTACAGTGAGCTGATCCAATGGTGTGTGCACCTGCAACGCCAACACACTCAGAAATAACTTAGTAACCTGTTGAAATTAAGGATGCAATTCCCAGTAATTTATTATTTATAATACCTGAGAGGATAACAATATCTTCCATAGATAACCCTTTAGAGCCAAAAATCTGAATCATAGTATCCACTGTGAAACTTGTGTCGATAAGGTTTGGCCTGACATTTGACATAGCCGAAACCCTTCCATCTAGCCTTCCTTTTGGAATCTGGATGTCTGGCCCTCCTACCTATTATTATAACTACCACATTATTTAAATCTGAAAGCAAAAGATATATGATGTTATACCAGCGCGACAACATTTCTAGCTGCCATTGCGAATCGAATCAGTCCTTTATAATAAAGGAACTTCTCATAGCTTGATAATACGACCCAACACCATTAATATTCCCCATTAATTTTTCCCCCAATTTCGCAACCAAATATATTACGCAAACTTTCAAAAAGTAATGAATTAATTAATACAATTAAACAGCGAAATGGTAATAATTCGACTGAATTTGTTGATAAAAAATGATGAATTGATCGTATTATTAGATTGATGATTTTAGATTGATGATATGATGATTTTTTTGGGGGGAAAATTATATGATGATGTTGCTAATTGATTAAGCAAAGAGGAGAAGGGGATAAAGATTGAGAGAGACCAAGAAATATTGGAAAAGTCAGCCAATTTAGATCGACACATAAGAAACAGCTGTTTGTAAAAATTAAATCTCAGCCATCTATTTTCCTTTATTTAATGGCTAAGATTTGTGAGCACACAAACTCACAACTCACCGTAAGAACCAAACTCACGAGATCCCGCCTATAAATATATATATATATATATATCTAGGATCCGGTGAGAACAAACATTCAGTGCAAATGGTGAGAACGAACTACAACCACAAGATTTAAAACAATTGAACAGATAAGATTAATTGCTTTCTTTTTACGCATTAAAAAAATTTACTCATTGAAACTATTCCTCTCTCCTCTCATTTTTTCCGCGTATTGCATCCCTTCTTTTTTTCCCCAATTTTATTCCACCATTTTTAATTCATTTTTCCTCATCAAATTGTATGTTAATCTTGCGAAAACAACGACGAAAGATCATCATTCATCTGTGATCTCCTCATATTAGCTTCCGTAATCGAATAATCGACCTCATTTTCATAAGTATTCATGTTTGTCTGTGCTTCATTCTTATTTGTTTTGCTATAATTCGTTGTTGACTCGCTGACTCGTCAGGCAACTCGCCAAGTTATGGCCCCTCATCGTCTTCCTCCTAGCTATGGCCCCATTATTTGAATCTTTTCTACCAGATCGCCGCCGACTCGCACAATTTGCACTACACGAGGTCGATGTATCTGGATTCGACATTGATGTATCTCAAAGCAATTTTAATGTACCTAGCAAGTAATTTTGTGTATCTATGTTTAGATACATTAAAATTGGTTTGAGATACATCAATAAGTAAACCAGATACATTAATTTCGATTAGCCCCCACACTGATCTGTGATGAATTGAAGTTACACACAAAATTAGTACCCTGCAAATTACAATTATCAACCACTCCCATTGGCCATTGCTATCAATGATTGTCATAGTCCCCATTACTGCTTGTATTTGGCTACAACAAACTTCCATGTTCGTTCTTCTTCATAAAAGACAACCCCATAACATTTAGAATTCTTGAACAAGGCGACGTTTAATTTCGTACAATAAAAACAAACAACAGCAGGTGTCGAGCAGAATTGTCGAAGGTTAACTCGTGTATTCCAATGGATATTACGCCACCGTTCTTGCTGACTGATACCCGTCGTTGTGAGTACCAAAAATAATATTTATAATTCCTATTAAAACTAACCTAGGCTAGTGGTAACAGGGTCGAACCACAAGGAGGCGAATGTAATTAATAATTGTCTAATTCAGTCTAAGGTAACAAATGTGGGGGTTGAATTGATTTTGTCAGTAGCTAACAGCAATAAAAATTAAACTAAAGAAGTATATATTAAAACAAATATAACAACTCGGAACCGTTTAGAGAGAGAGAATGAACGTAGAGAGAGAAAGCTTGTAACCAATTTACTTTATCAGCAATGGCGAGGAGTAAAAAGGCTACGAATCATAGTATTAGTTCATCTAAAAACAAAAATAGTAATTCATCATCTAATAATAATCATCAAAAGAGTAATAGTAATACGCCAAATAATAAGGAACTGAGTGAAATAGCAACACAGGTGAGTGTAGCGGAGAGTTCGCGGGCATCGGAACTTCGAGCTTTCAACCTAAACAAAGAATTGAACGTGATTCCTGAAGATAAGTCGACTGATGAGGACGAATGGCAGGTGGTTGGAGCACGGAAGAACAAAAATGGTGGTACAATGGGGGTTTGTCCTAAACTCAAGCTTGACGCCTCTGATGTTCAAGGTGAGCTGGATTTCTGGGCTTCTTCCATCTATTGCTATGTTCTTGGTGCTAATCCCCCTAGTCATGTGATTGATGGATTTGTGAGGAGGTTATGGCGCCAATTATCGATTGATAAGGTATCATTCCTACCTAATGGTATTTGTATCATTCGATTTAATAAGAGTGAAGATAAGGATTCTGTTCTTAATTCTGGGCCCTTGTTTTTTGATAATAAACCCTTTATTATTAAGAATTGGAACCCCGAATTGAAGTGTGTGAAGGATAAACCGGACTGGTGAATATTTGGGTGAGGTTCTATAACCTGGAACTCAAATTCTGGGGGAAAGCATTACCTAAGATTGCTGGGCTGGTTGGGAAAGCTGTAAGGAGTGACAAGGCTACAGACAATAGAGAATTCCTGGAATATGCTCGGTTTATGGTTGAGGTTAAAGTTGGGGATACTCTACCTGAAGTTGTGGAGTTTATTGATGAGATAGATCAGGTCCATAAACAGGAGGTGTATTATGAATGGAAGCCTTTGGTGTGTAGCTTGTGTAAAGGGATTGGCCATGATGAGGAGATGTGTAGAAAGCGGAAGGTAGCGAAGAAGCCAGCTCCTAAGAAAGTGTGGAGGCCCAAACAGCAACCCGTGCCTCAGCAAGGGCATAGGAGTCCAGTGACAAAGGAGGTACCAATGCAGGAGGAACCTACCCTGATAGCCCCTAATGTCATTGTTACTCCAATGCCTTGTCAAGGTGCTACCCTGAGTGCTAAGGCACCCACTAGGCTCATACAGAGGCTGTCTAGGTTGGGTGCTGAGTCTCTGCAGGGGGGGTCCATCTTTCATGGAGGCACTTCAATATTCTCTGAAGAAGAATGTGCTAAATAGCATTGGGAAGGGGAAATCACCATATATAAGTGAACATGGTTAGCATAGGGTTTTGGAATGTTAGGGGACTTAATAAAACCAATAAGCAAGGAGATGTTAAGAGGTTCTTGCATTTGAATAAAGTAGGTTTTTATGGTTTGGTTGAAACTAGAGTTAAGAATAAGAATAAAGTTAGTGTTCAGAATAACTTGGGGAGTCAGTGGAAGTTCTTGGATAATGGAGATGTTGTTGATAGAGGGCGCATTTGGGTTATGTGGGATCCTAATGTGTTCAGAGTGACTTGCATTCATAAAGAGGTTCAGGTTATTCATGTCCTGGTACACTACTTGGCCAATGGATATGAATGGAATTGTTCTCTTGTGTATGGATGTAATAAGGATGTGGATAGGGGGCCTCTATGGGAGTCTCTTATCACTATGAAAAGCTCAATCAATGGTCCTTGGATGATTATGGGGGATTTTAACAATGTACTTTTTGCAGATGAGAGGATTGGTTCTACAGTGTCTGATAATGAAATTAAAGAGTTCCAGAACTGTATTGATAGGTGTGGGCTTTATGACCTTGTTACCAAGGGTGCTTACTTCACCTGGAACAACAAACAAGAAGGAAGTGCTAGAGTGTTCAGTAGAATAGATAGGGTCATGGCTAATGATGAGTGGATCCTTAATGGTCCTTCTGGGGTGGTTCATTTTCTCCCTGAGGGGCTTTATGATCATAGTCCTTGCTTAATGGAGTTAGGGCAGGACACTGATAAAAGGAAAGGGAGCTTTAAGTATTACAATATGTGGGGTAAGAGTGACAAGTTCTTGGCAATTGTCTCTAAAGAATGGGAGGTTCCTGTCTATGGGTGTTTAATGTTTCGGTGGTTAAAAAATTAAAGCGGTGAAGAGGCCACTCAAACAGTTGAACAGTGAAGGGTATGGTGATATTGAGAATGCTGCAATGGTTGCTAAAATGGTGCTAGAAAGTGTACAGAGGGCCTTACATGCTGATCCCACAAACATGGTGACTCAAATTGAGGAACGGGCTGCTGCTCAATCCTTCAAGGAATTGGATGCTGCTAGAAGTGCTTTCCTAGCTCAGAAGGCCAAGATTAAATGGGTGAATCAAGCTGATGATAACACTCGTTTCTTTCATAGTTCTATCAAGGCTAGGAGAGCTCAGAATAGAGTACTGAGTATCAAGGATAGCAATGGTAATTTATGCACTGATAATCCCTCCATTGAACAGGCTTTTATTTCTTATTATCAGGATTTACTTGGGAGTTCCACACCTGTTACTCCTGTTTGTCCTGAAGTGGTGAGGAGAGGGAGGACTGTGAATGAGGTACAGGCTCAGCATCTTATTAAGGAGGTGACTCATGAGGAGGTCGGGGAAGCACTTTTTCTCTATCCCTGTGGAGAAAGCACTGACCAGATGGGTACTCACCGGGTTTTTTCATGATCTTGACAAATAGTAGGGAATGATGTTATACTTGCTGTGAAGGAGTTCTTTAGCAGTGGAAGAATTTTACAGCAGATCAATGCAACTAATCTTACCCTCATTCCCAAAAAAGATGTACCTAGCACTGTACATGACTTCAGACCCATTGCTTGTTGCAATGTGGTGTACAAATGTATCTCTAAGGTCATTTGTAATAGGCTGGCTGGGGTACTTGCTGAGATTATTAGTATTAACCAAAGTGCATTTATTAAAGATAGGGAGATTGTTGATAATATACTCATATGCCAAGATTTGGTGAGGCTGTATAGCAGGAAGAGTTGCTCACCTAGAGTTATGATGAAAGTGGACATGAGGAAGGCCTATGATACAATTGAGTGGAAGTTTGTGGAAGACATGTTGGTGGCCCTGAACTTTCCCAATCAAATGGTGAGATGGATTATTCAATGTGTCACCACTCCTTCTTATACTCTCTCTCTCAATGGGTCTAATTTTGGCTACTTTAAAGGGAGAAGGGGGCTAAGGCAAGGGGACCCTATGTCACCCCTTCTCTTTACCATTTGCCTTGAGTACTTGACCAGAATACTTGATGTTGTGACTGCTAGGCATGAATTCAGGTTCCATCCTTTGTGTAGGTTTCTTAAGCTTAGTCATCTAGCATTTGCAGATGATCTGCTTCTTTTTTGCAAAGGAGATGTCTGTTCTGTTAAGCTACTGATGAGGGCATTCTTAACTTTTTCTGATGCTTCTGGCTTAAAGGTTAACCAGGATAAGTCTGACTTGTATATGAATGGTGTCTTACCTGGGATTGCTTTGCTCGATCGTAGGGTGTCTGGTTTTCGAGAGGGACACTCCCTTTCGATATTTAGGCATTACTATCTCACACAAAAGATTGATCGTGGCTGAATGCAATAAGCTTGTGGATAAAATTGTGGCAAAGATAAGAGGGTGGGGTACCAAGCATCTTAGCTATCTTTGGTAGGCTTGTCTTAGTAAAATCGTGTTGACTCAAATGCACGATTCTTCGGGCTCGAATTTTCTTATTGCCAAAGGGTGTGATTCGAAGGTGGAAGCGGTTTGCGGGAACTATCTATGGGCGAGAACTGATGAGTATAAGCATGCCCCTCCTATTGCTTGGGAGCAATGCTGCTTGCCTTGTGACAAAGGGGGCTTGGGCATCTTGAATTGCTATGTGAGGAATATTACGGTTCTTGGGAAGTATTCTTGGTGGATTGCTAAGAAGAAAGACAGTCTGGGGGTTAAATGGGTACACAATGTATATATAAAACGAGTGATCGGTGGCGGTATAGTCCTTCTAGTAATGCTAGTTGGACATGGAGGCAAATTTGTAAAGTCAAAGACAAACTGAAAGTGGGTTTCATGAATGGAGCTTGGCAAAGCGGTATTCTTTAATCATGTTTATCAATGGTTACTTGGGGATCACCAGAAGAAGGAGTGGAGTCCTTTTGTCTGGAATAGAATTAGCCTCCCCAAGTTTAATTTTAATTCCTGGATTTTTGTTCATCAAAGATTTCTCACGCAAGATAGACTACATAAGTTTGGGATTGTGACTACTGGTTTGTGCTTCTTGTGTGGAGTGCAGAATGAGCAGCACTCACACCTGTTTTTCGACTGCTGTTATAGTCAGATTTGCCTGAAGATGTTGCAGGATTGGTTGCAAATCAACTGGCAAGGTGATGTGGTACGATGGGTTCTCTATTGGAGATGCAAATCTCTGCTGAAAAAACAGGTTGTCATGGCGGCAATTAGTGGCCTGATTTATAGGATTTGGGATAGTAGGAACAAGTGTCGAGTGAATTTGTATGTACCTCATCCTTGTGTATTGATTAATGATCTCAAATTTGTCATGAGGGTGCGGGTTCAAAAGATAGAGCTTAGTAAGGTCAAATGTCAAAGTTGGTTAGACCAACTTGGGTTGCTAGGCTAGGGGTGTTGATGACTTGAGGGTCATGTATGGTGATGTACTTGCTCATGGTTAATTAATGATAATTCACAGTTCACCAAAAAAAAATAAATAAAACAAATATAACGAAGGGTACTAGGATGGTCGGTTCACTATAGTTTCGGCGGCAGCAAACTAAGTCGGTCTAAATCAAACACATGAGGCGGGAAAACAAGAGGTCCTCTCGGCCCACTCTTAACAGATAGCATCTTTCGATCTCGCTATAAGTCCCTAATATCACTAATACTGACTTTCGTCCTGAAAAGTGACTGATAATCTAAACTTTACCTATCTTTCGATCTCAGCATAGTTTAGTCATTTTAATTGGTGATCTAATAACTGTCCCTATCTCTCGATCTAATGGGTCAGTCATAAATTAAGCATCTAACTGGTCGCATGCATTCGATTCGTTAAATACAACATTAAAATCAATTAAATCGGAAGGTAACCTCACATGGTCAGCCGATCGACCAGGTATGGCAGTCGATCGACTGACACGCGATTTCAGTCCAAATTAATACTACGCCGCCTACACCATAATTTCCCTACATCCTAGCACAATTGATTTAGCTACTCATGGCTATGACAAAAATAACAATAATATCGACGATAAAGATTACTGAATTCATGCTAAAAATAGTAGAATAAACAAGTAACATAAAGCGATAAAACGGTTCCGGGAACCTAACTAGCAATTCTATACTAATAACGAAATAGGAGTGAATTCAAATAAGGCAGAAGAATACCGAGATTGCAGAGGAACGATTAAGAATAAGAACGAAATCCAATGCTAAAACAATATTCCGAACCCTAATAAAAACTGAATGTTACTGTGTAAAAACTTAGATAGAAATCGGATCAAAACTCGATGCCTGTATCTGAAGTTCTAGGTTACGTTATATAGCAAACATACGTAACGCTTATTATCAAAACCTAAACATAATGGGCTTCAAGTTCCTCGATCTTTTAATTCTCGTCTGGGATAGCAGCTTGGTCGATCGATCGACTAAGCATGGCGATCGATCGATCGCTCTTCGATGTCTGATAGCTTCGAACTCGTGATTTGGTCGATCGACTGAAGGTATTGGTCGATCGACTGCTTTAGCTGCTACTTGACTTTTATAATCTCGTGGATTTGTCTTTTGGGCCTTGGATTGCGCACCAAGCTCGTTCCTTAAGCAAATATTTCATGTCAAATGCAACGCAGGATACTCGGGGACGGATTTAGCTCGATTTCCGCTGGATTCTTCACAATTCTGCAATAGTGTACAAAAACACGGAAGTAGACGGAAATGGGGAGAAATGTAGCATAAACTATATGAATGAGCTCTGAAATGCGTGTAAAATGGGATGTAAAACATCATATAAAAGACACGCATCAAACTTCCCCAAACCAAACCCTTGCTTGTCCCCAAGCAAGAACTAGACTCGATCTAATGACCTAATGGAACGAGTTCAATCTCAGAGCGAAATGCAACATGTAAAGCCTAAACCAATTTAATGCACTAACTAACAATCAATTAGCAATGTGAATCATGCAAACGAGTTATGTAGTCGTTTAAAAACTGTTGAACCGTCAACTGTAGAGACTTATCAAATTGGACTCTCGCGGGTCGCTCATATCACTCATAAGCACAGGTGAATAATGTAAAGATAGAAAGAATTCATTCGTAGTGACACTCACCTAACTACGACCTATAAGAACATGCCTGCAATATAATATGAAAACAATCTCTATGACCGTACATATGCATTCCAACCAAACAGATGACCATGACACATGCCGAGGTATATATGGGATATGTGAGGTATGGGTAAGAAGAGACAAAACATTTATGGAAAAGTGGAGGTACAGGTGATCAAGCTAGTACCAAAACGGAACCATATGGCAACATCCTTCTTCTTGCTCAAAAATCAAATGAAACGGTGCTATAGCAAGCACAAATCTCACAATCTCCAGGTAGAAAAGTAATCAACTAACTCCTCATAAGATATGAATAATACATGGGAGCAAAAATCGCCATAAGATAAAACTTGAATTATGCGAATTGATTTCTTTTCTTTCTCTCGAACCTCAGTCGATCGACCTATAATGCCAGTCGATCGACCGCTTAAACAATACAGAACCTCTTTTTCATATTTTCGAATCATTTTTTTCTTTTCAGTTTTTTTTTCTCTTTTTCCTTCCTTTCTTTTCATTCTCCCAATAACATCTCAATTAAGAGCAAATGCTACCAAAAACTAAGTAACAATCCCAAGAACACGGACTACTAGCTTGACAAAGGACATGCTATATGTAGGATGTAGTTAACGGGACAAAAAGGATATTTTTGGCAGTGTGGAGCTTATGGGCAAAAAAAATAAAGGAAAATCTCTACCACATGTGTCAACAAACCACATATCGAATGCAATACAGGTATTAAGTAGATTAAGTTCATTTATGCACATTTATGTAACATGTCTCATAAGGAGTACTACTCACATTCCTAAATAAACTGGTCATGGATGTCACCAGTTATAGGCTCTAAGCCTCAGAAATATGATGTAGTTTGCCAATTTTCAAAGTCAAGTCTCAAGTTCAGCAAATATTTTAACAAGAACTCGTAGATATGCAATTGATTCTACTAATAACATGTTAATCAAGCAAGGCTTAGGCAAAAACAGATGCAAATGCAATATCATCATTGAAATACTACCGTTCCGACTCGACCTATATGCTAAAATAAACGTGAATTTTTTGAAATTTTCGAATTTTTTCAATTTTTTGGATATTTTGTATGCATATAAAATGAAATGAATAATGCAAAACGGAATTTAAACGTGAATGCAAGCAAATGATATGCGACGCAAAACCCTTCCCCAAACCAAATCGCACAATGTCCTCATTGTGCAAAATCATGTAATGAATAAAAGAGAAATGGGGATTTGCGAGAAAATAAATAAATAAAAATGACATGAAGTGGAACTCACAAGACTTTTAAGTTAAAAGAAAGGAAACCTCCCAAACCAAATAAGTGAGTTAGGAGGTTTCAAAGAGCGCAGTGCTGCTACTAATAAGTACCTGAAAAGACAAACAAAATACCACGCATAAAATCGAGAAAGACAATAATGAAGCGGTATTATGTGCAAAATTGAGAAAAATAGAAGAAATAAATAAATGACGGAAGATAAAGTGGAGTAGAAAACTCACTTAATTCCGCAAATCAACCAAACATAGCAGGAGAGAGGTCGTAAATAGGTACAGCAGTGCAGGTCGGTCGATTGACCACAAAGCTCAGTCGATCGACCGAGGTGAAAGGAACAGTAGCTCCTGGAAACTGCAGACTGGTCGATCGACTACATAGCCCAGTCGATCGACTGAAGATACTGCTGTAACTTCTTATTTCTTCGTATTTGCTCAATTACTTGAGCTAAAGAGGTCTAAAAACCTGCAAGTGCACAACAATACGAGCCAAAAATTACGCAAAACCCAAAATAAAGTCTAAAGCGTATAAAATCCTAAGCAAGCAAAATAAAATGCGAAGTTTCGCGCACACAAAAGCAATAAAAAGTGTCTAACGAAAGCAAATAAAATGTTTGGAAAACATGTGATCAACTAGTAGCTGATCAAGAACGGCCACGGAATGGCCCACTTCGTCGGCTTCTGGCTACTAGAGGTAGCCTTAACGGTGCTTATCTTATCAGCTGCACCCTCCTTAGCTTCCACGTCCGTATGGCTCAACGGATCAACACTTTCATCATCTCCCCAGTCAATGACCTCTTCTTGCTCATCAAGGTCCAAGTCGGACTCCGTTACTTTGACTGGCTCGTCATCAACTTCCTCATCGGTGGCATAGCTAAGGCAACCAAGACCTCCTCGTGAAATGATTGGCTTCTTCACAGCTAGAGTGACTTGCAGTTCTTCCTTCCCCAAACCAGCTCCTACAATATCAGAAATAGACAAATCTTCCTCCAATTTGCTCCCAATCTGGGGCGGAGGGGTTACAACAGGAATAGAGATAGGTAAATCAGGAAGCACAAAGTACGATTTCTTGTCAAAAACCGTGTTACAAGTCACATGCCACATGGGGTCCTTTTTCTTAGCAGGTTGGGCAAAGACAATAGAATGCTTGCCTACTTTAAAAGTCAAGGTACCTAGACCGACATCTATGACTGCACCAGCAGTGTGCAGAAATGGCCTACCCAAAATAATGGGAATGTGGGCATCCTCATGCATGTCAAGTACAACGAAGTCGACGGGGAAGAACAACTTCCCTATTTGGACAAGAATGTCCTCTAGGACTCCTATTGGCTGGACCGCAGATCGGTCGCCACCATCTCGTATCGTCATATCATCACATGCGAACCTAGTCAATTTGAGCTTCCTAGCAAGGCTCAGGGGCATGACGCTTATACTAGCTCCTAAGTCACATAATGCCTTCTCAATAGAGAAGGTACCTATATTAGAAGGAACAGAAAAGCTACCTGGGTCAGCTAGTTTATGGGGCGCAGTGTGAGATAGATAAGAGCAAGTTTCTTCAGTCAGTGCGACAGTATGCACTGTTTCAAGTGACTTTTTCTTAGACAGGAGTTGTTTCATGAATTTAGTGTAGGCAGGCACTTGATTGACGAACTCAAGGAAAGGAACTTGTACATTCAAACTACGAATAACCTTTTCAAATTTATTGAAAGATACCTGTTCCTTTGTCGGCACTAGTCTCTCTGGATATGGGGCTGAGAGAAGTACCTTAGCCCTCTCCTCTAAATCGCGCATGCCGGTATCCGTGGACTTAGGCTGGAAGTCCACTACTTTCTCCTTATTGAAGCTTGAACCCTCCTCAGACCGTCTCAAATGTGAGCCATTAACCGACATTGGGTCGAACTTCGGAATCGGGACGGACCCATCAGCACTCGGATCTTGCCCCAATACTTTCGGAGTTGTCGAACCCCGGAACAAATGGTCTCTCAAATTATCGGACATTGAAGGATGAAATTTCTCAATATCAGCAGGGGCCTCAGTCGATCGACCACCTTGCTCAGTCGATCGACTGAGGTGTACAGTTCCAGAAGCTCCTGTAACCCGCATATCAGTCGATCGACCGGGTATATCAGTCGATCGACTGATGTACCTGGTAAACGCCTTGTTCTTGTTAGTTTTGGTTAAAGCTTTATTTTGACTCGGTTCCGCCTCATTCTTTTCAGCGGCATCGTCGACCATAGCAGGCCCCTCCAGGGTAGACCCACTCCTCAAAGTGATGGCATTCAGGGTCTTTTTCTTGTCAGTTTGAGTCGGTAAGTGTCCGGGAGCTCGAGTGGTACTCTTACTAGCCAATTGAGCAATTTGGCTCTCTAGTAGCTTCATCCCGGCCTCTCTAGCTTGGGACTCCTTCAGCAGCAAGTTCTTAAACTCGGTAAAATCGGAATTCTGGGATTGTTGCTGCTGCGGCACATAGGGAGGTTTTTGATATGGTTGTTTGTGTGGAGGCACATAAGCTTGCTGCTGCTGCTGTTGTGGAGGTTGAGTCGGATTCATGACATTCTGGCTACTCCACCTCAAGTTGGGGTGGACATTCGGCTCATAGTACGTGTTTGTCTGCCTATAGTGTTGAAAGGCAGCACAAGACTCAAAGGGGGCAGAACAATTCTCTGAGATATGCCCCTCAGCTCCACATCTTCTACAGACGAAATGACCGTCCGAAACAAATAAGTTAACATGGTACATCCCTCCTTTAGAAGCTCCTCCCAACTCATATTTGTCAAACCTTGCAAAGGAGAGCTTCTAGTGCAGCAACAGAGGAAGATTCATCAGCTCTCCTTTGGTTTTCTCTCGAATTCCCATATTCAGCCTTATGAGTGGCCAAATTATCGATGATCTTCCACCTCTTAGTCTCTCCCATGTTCTCAGAAAATCGGCCATTGGCTGCAGCATCCAAAATAGCCCTCTGATCGTCATATAGCCCATTATAGAACTGGTTGTAAAGACTCCATTTTTCGAACCCATGGTGCGGTATGGTTCGCACCAGTTTCTTGAAATGGACCCATGCTTCATGGAAGTTCTCATCAGGCCCCTGTTTAAAGCTCGTGATCTGAGCTCTAATGGCATTCGTCTTCAAGGCAGAGAAGTACTTTTTGTAGAATGCCAGGGCTAAGGAATTCCAGTCGGTGATCCCATGAGTGGCTCGGTCCAGATCTCTATACCACTCTCTTGCAGCGTCACGAAGAGAGAAAATGAACATGGTCTCCTTGATCTGATTTTGGTTCACACCGGCCGGCGGGGGTATAGAGCAGCAATAATCAATAAAAATCTCCATGTGCTTGGTTGCATCTTCATTTGCAGCTCCCCCAAACTGGTTTCTCTCAACCAGGTTAATATAGGAAGGCTTTGGCTCAAATTTTCTCGCCTCCCCAGGTAGTTCGAATCCTTTGTAGAGATTCGCAGCTGTCGACTCTGAGTGACTAGCAATGGTTGCTTCTTCAGCCATGACTGGAATTTCTGGATAAGTGACTGTCTCAGCTGAAGAAATTGAAATAGGAGATTAGGTGGATCTTCCTCGAACAAAGCGTTCTCGTAGTAGCTTGACAGAGTACTCAGCTCTTCCTCTGTCGGTAATACCCTTTGTGATCGTCTCAACTCGCGCAAGGATTTCTCGATCTCCGGATTGAATGGTACTAGTTCACCACCCTGTGACCTGCGCATAAGAAGAAACTACAAAAAGAATATAAGAAAAGTTTAAGGAACGGAAGTCCCTTAAACTAAAGAAAGACTAAATAAAAACAACTAAAAATTAAAACAATTGCCTCCCCGGCAACGGCGCCAAAATTTGATACCCGTCGTTGTGAGTACCAAAAATAATATTTATAATTCCTATTAAAACTAACCTAGGCTAGTGGTAACAGGGTCGAACCACAAGGAGGCGAATGTAATTAATAATTGTCTAATTCAGTCTAAGGTAACAAATGTGGGGGTTGAATTGATTTTGTCTGTAGCTAACAGCAATAAAAATTAAACTAAAGAAATATATTAAAACAAATATAACGAAGGGTACTAGGATGGTCGGTTCACTATAGTTTCGGCGGCAGCAAACTAAGTCGGTCTAAATCAAACACATGAGGCGGGAAAACAAGAGGTCCTCTCGGTCCACTCTTAACAGATAGCATCTTTCGATCTCGCTATAAGTCCCTAATATCACTAATACTGACTTTCGTCCTGAAAAGTGACTGATAATCTAAACTTTACCTATCTTTCGATCTCAGCATAGTTTAGTCATTTTAATTGGTGATCTAATAACTGTCCCTATCTCTCGATCTAATGGGTCAGTCATAAATTAAGCATCTAACTGGTCGCATGCATTCGATTCGTTAAATACAACATTAAAATCAATTAAAACGAAAGGTAACCTCACATGGTCAGTTGATCGACCAGGTATGGCAGTCGATCGACTGACACGCGATTTCAGTCCAAATTAATACTACGCCGCCTACACCATAATTCCCCTACATCCTAGCACAATTGATTTAGCTACTCATGGCTATGGCAAAAATAACAATAATATTGACGATAAAGATTACTGAATTCATGCTAAAAATAGTAGAATAAACAATTAACATAAAGCGATAAAACAGTTTGGGGAACCTAACTAGCAATTCTATACTAATAACGAAATAGGAGTGAATTCAAATAAGGCAGAACAATACCGAGATTGCAGAGAAACGATTAAGAATAAGAACGAAATCCAATGCTAAAACAATATTCCGAACCCTAATAAAAACTGAATGTTACTGTGTAAAAACTTAGATAGAAATCGGATCAAAACTCGATGCCTGTATCTGAAGTTCTAGGTTACGTTATATAGCAAACATACTGTAGATACCCATATCCGTCGATATTGGAATTTATAGAGAACCCGACAAACACCCGATGATGATAGGACACATGTATTCTTTAGTTGTCATTGTCATTATTTGGGTTCGTTTTACGATGTAGAATGAGCGTTGTCGACGGAGTATTTTATTAATTTAAATGATATTTAAATTAAATGTTTTTTTTCAAAGTGAATTCATTTTATTGCTTTATTGTGAATTTATTTTCTCAAGTTTATTTTATTGAAAATAAAATGAATAATTGATTTGAAAAATCATTTTATGTGTGTATTTGATTTGAAAATCATTTATTTTAATGGGTTAAATCGATTTGAAAAATCGATTTAAAAACCGAAAAAACTCGTTTTAAACACGCGTTTTGGAGCTCGATTATAACTCGGTTTTTGAGCCCGTTTTCTTTACGAGTTGGCACGAATCTCGAGTACACTAACCAACCTAAGCCTCTACCCATCCAACCCCAGTTCGAACCCCCTTAACCACGGCCCAAATCCGTCCCAAACACTCCCAACAACCCGCATAAAAAACACGAGCAGCCCCCCTGTTTTGCGTGCTAAATCCCGAGCCCAAAACCCGCTCCAAATACCACCAAAACCCGTGCCCATTAACCCTAACCCATACCCTAGTATCCTACCCATATTACCTTAGCTTAAACACCAAGAAAACCCCCCATACAAACCCTAAAAAACCCCACGAATAGCTGATGGGCAGCAGCTATGCAAACCGAGCCCGACTGCTTATGGCTCCCTTTTACCCTACTTTAACTCCTTATAAATACCCCCCCCCCCCTTCACCATACATTCATTCCTCTAAGTTCTCCATACATACTACCGTCACTTACAAGCTTTAAACTCCAGAAACAAACCCTAATTGCCTCTCAAAAACCCTCGACAAAACCGACTTACAAAACTGAGAATCAGTTTGTGTGTCCTCTTGGGAACCCTTCGTTCTCCCCTCAAACCTCCATCAAAATTCGAGTTTATTGTTCCTAATTAAACACACAACATACATCTACATCTTAGATAAAGATTCACGAGCCAAATTGCCCTTGAGAGTACACGAATCCCCTCGAAAAACAGAGTGACATACACTCTGTTTTCGCGGCTTTTCCTGTCTGTCCAATTCTGTTTGTGCTCATTTTTCGTGCCCAATAATTCAAAACGAGCAGGGATTGTTTTAAGATCTTTGTTCTCCTCTCTTTCTAGTTTTCAAAACATCTTTTAAATCTAATTTTCACCGTGAAACGAGTGAGAAATTGCAGTTTGAAAGTTGCTGTCCAGATTTGCAAAAAACGTGTTTGTTGCTTTGTTCCTTCGTCGACGACGGCCTCTCGAGATAAAATCTACCATCGATTACGACCCAAGACGGTGTCAACGATACTTGTAGGTTGAGGGTGCATCAAATCCTTCTCTTCTCCCTTTTATTTCGTTATTTTATGTTTGTTTTTTTATAGTTTGTTTTTACTTTGTTTATCGTTTGTTTATCGTTTGTTTTCGTTAACTATGAAACTAGTTTAGTCCGAGTATGAGTTAAAGTACCACCACGAACACCCGCGTTGACTTGAGATGGGAAAGAAATCCGCTACATCAGTCGGTCGTATCCCCCGTCTCATTTACATATCCTCGTGTTCAAGGTAGGGCATTAATAAAACGAATTCTAACTTCACTCTTCGCTTTTGACCCCTCTCTTGTTTCGTTTAATTCGACCTACCCAAGGACCATTCACATGTTAGTTCGACCTCTGATTGTTAACATATGACTCATTTATATGACATTAGATCAATTTAATAACCTAATTAGACACGTTAGGTGGCATCGACGTAGCTTTAAAAACCGATTAACAATTCTGTAACTTAATTGAATGCATCTTTCTCTTTCACATAATTTCTCGCTAGTATAAGAGTGCGTGATTAGCACCTTATTATTAATACTCGATGAGTTAAATTAATTAGCGAACTTGACCTAATTCGACCCTTTAGGCCGTGTAGAGCACCCGGTTTTAGGCAAAGCTTTCTGACCTCCTTTATCATCGTTTTCTAATGTACATCCCGCATCGCTTCGCAAATCTATCTAACCTAATGAATTTAACTTGGGAAATAGGGTGGACGTGGCTTTAGGCCGTGAGGGTGGCCGTGCCTTTTCTTGTTTCGTTTGTTTTATATCATTTGTTCTTTGTCGTTTCGTAGCTTGTAATTTATAGTTTGTTCATCGAGTTGTAATTTTCAAGTTTGTTTTACTTTTATCGAGTCAAAACTTCTTCAAAAACCTTAGTCTTGTTTGGTTAGATGGTTGTGCCCCAATGCATGTAAGAGCGTAGTAAATCGCATGTTGATTAAAGCAACATGGCCCGATTTATGCTAATGCATGCTTTGGTGTGTGACCCAATGTCTAATTCGATAAGATTAAGCGAAAGCACGCATTACGAGGAGTGACCCAAGGCCGTGAGTCATGTAAGCCGTGGGCCACTCCCCTTGTGCACGTTTCCCTAGGCTGAATTGGCCGTGTAATGTATCATGTACGGTTTTGTGTATAGCATTGTATTTTAGATCGAGTTGTATCTTTAATTTATCGTTGCGTCGGCATAAAATGCCTGGGTTGTAATAGGGTAGATCCCAACGACTCCCCCATTCCCCCTAAGCCTTGTTTGTTTCGTTTATATGTTGTTAGATCAATCAACCCACATGCTAAATTACAACTTTGATAAAGTTAGTTTAGTTGCATCTAAATCGACATAGAAACTTCACATGTTAGGGTTTTGAAAACGATGTTTGCATATCATATATCGTAGTAGCTATGACCTTGTTTGAAATCCGACACTTGACTTAGTAGAGCCGTTATCGACGGGCGGGGTTAGGTGTCCTTATAGGCTTCCTAACAAGTACCCTCACCCCTTACTCAAGATCTATGGTTTGTGGATCCGTCTAAATACCATTGGATTACGAGAGTCATTCAAATCGAGTGATATAGGGTACAAGTCTTTATCTTTAATCACTCGTAGTCGATTGGCTTTATGCTTTTCGATGAAAGGTGTAAAGTTGACTTGAACGGTTCCAAGTTCCCATAAAACTTGGTGGCGACTCTAATTTGTCTTAATTCGATTCGAAAGAACCTCGAGTCGATTATGCCTGTGATCCCGCGGACGCAGTTCCCGAGGGCCTTGTCCACACATACGTAACGCTTATTATCAAAACCTAAACATAATGGGCTTCAAGTTCCTCGATCTTTTAATTCTCGTCTGGGATAGCAGCTTGGTCGATCGACTAAGCATGGCAGTCGATCGATCGCTCTTCAATGTCTGATAAAGAGCTTCGAACCGTGATTTGGTCGATCGACTGAAGGTAGTGGTCGATCGACTGCTTTAGCTGCTACTTGACTTTTATAATCTCTTGGATTTGTCTTTTGGGCCTTGGATTGCGCACCAAGCTCGTTCCTTAAGCAAATATTTCACGTCAAATGCAATGCAGGATACTCGGGGACGGATTTAGCTCGATTTCCGCTGGATTCTTCACATTTCTGCAATAGTGTACAAAAACACGGAAGTAGACGGAAATGGGGAGAAATGTAGCATAAACTACATGAATGAGCTCTGAAATTCGTGTAAAATGGGATGTAAAACATCATATAAAAGACACGCATCACTGACGATGATCTTGAATGCGAGTAATCGTTTTCGGAACTTGAATCATAGTTTTCTTCGAGTTGTAATCATAATTGTAATTTAACTTAAATTAATAAATTAATTAACAATTAACAATCATAATTGATATAGTTACAGTTATAATTTGATGAATTGATTGTCGATTTGTTTGGAGTAATGGACGTTTGAAGATGAGGAAGATGAATAAAGTTATAGCTGTTGAGAAGTAGAGAGAAATGAAACGGCGAAAGTGATAAGTGTCACGTGAGTATATATATATATATATATATATATATATATATATATATATATATATATATATATATATATATATATATATATATATATATATATATATATATATATATATATATATATATATATATATATATATATCATTTCGATGGTTTTGTCTCTGTTTTCAGAGTGCTTACAAGGAGGAGATGAGCCAACCATTGCCACCTGGACAGTCTCCATACGAGATCCGGTCGTACTACAAGGCTGTCAAGGGCTTTGATAGGAAGAACCGACTATTTGGGACCGGAGAAAAGGGGGCCGAAGTGTGGTATGATCCTCCTTCTAACAAAAGTGGTCGACGATCTTTCTCTTATGCTCCTAGAATGATTTCACAGCTTTCCACCCGAATGAATGATGAGCGAGCCGCTCGACTAGCTCTTGAAGAAATTGTTCGTCAATAGGCGGAACAAATGACAGCAATGCAAAAGGCTTGGGCTGATATGCAGTCATCTCAACCCCCAAACACGTGCTCACGTTTCAATCCACATGGTAGAGACGACTTTGCCGATGACGGACACAGGTTTAGAGGTGGTAGTTTTGTTGAGCCTTTAGCTAGCTTAAAGCCTTTAGGTTAGTATTGTCGTCTAGTAGGGAGTATGAAAAAACATTGGTGATTTGTGTTTAATTAGTAAGACAATGTATGAATTTGACCGACTTTTTATGTAAAAAAATTGTTTTTCCAATTGCGTTCAATTTTTTTTTGTTACCTCTCTTGATTCCCGCAATTGCGGTCGACGTGAAAATGGATTCCCACTTGGCTGTCGTATGTGTTTTGCAGGTGTTGGTTGTATTTGAAATGATGCAAATAGGCATCGTGGCTGGGCAGCAAGCTGCTGTTTCAAGCCACTGCATTAAATAATCCTGACATAAATTCCGTCAGGAAAGTCAAACCTCAGTTGACTTTACTGACGGAATTTCCGCCAGGGGTACAAAATTTCGAATTTTTAGTTAATCCGCCTTCACTGCCACGTGTCACAGTCCTGACGGAAATTCCGCCAGGAAAGTAAAAACTATGTTGACTTTCCTGACGAAATTTCCGTCAGAGGCCCAAATTTTCATATTTTCAATTAAACCGCCAATATTGCCACGTGTCACAGTCCTGACGGAAAAATTGTCACTATTCACGTGTACTGACGGAAATTCCGTCAGTCATGTGCTAATACTGGACGACTGTTTTTCCGTCAGTAATCCTCTTTTACTAACGGAAATTCTGTCAGGACAGTGATTTAGGGACAAAAATCGCCGATGCGCGTTCCTGACGGAAATTCCGTCAGGAAACGGAATTACTAACGGATTTTTGCCATCAATATCCCGCGTTTTCGTAGTAGTGAAAGGATCCCCACGAGTTAGGGAGTAGCCAAATGAAATAGGTAGCGAAACTGCCCTTCAGGACGGGCGTCCCAGAGACAGGACGGGCGTCGCCAAAGCAGGATGGGCATCCCTCAGTACACGATGGGCGTCCACTAGAGCCAGGTCGTGCGTCCCAAGCTACGACTTGCAAGGCTATAAACTTCATTTAAGGGGCAATCGTCATTTAAGTCCTTAGTTAACCTAATACTTGTACTTAGTATAAATACTCCCTTGTCAGAGGAGATTAGTAAGGAAGGAAAATTAGAGATTAGACACCAACTAGCTTAATTATACTTTAATCCTTCTTTATTTATTGTTCAAGAATTCTTAGATCTAGTTGGGTAATTGAAGATTATTTGGGTTTTTATTGGAGAATTGACAACTCTTCATCATCAATCAAAGTTTTCTTTTATTATTCTTTCCTTTTCATTTATTAATCTTAAGATTGGTATAATTTCTTTACTCCTTACTTAATTATTACTTATTGTTTTACTCTTCCATGATGCTTATACTTGTTAAGATGATTGACTCCATTGTTAACATGTTTTCCATGATAATGAGTGAGTAGTTCCCTAACTAGGGTTAGTGGGGGATTAGGGGAGTTAATCATGGGGTAGATCTATACTTAATAAGTTCATATGAATGCTTGATTGTTGTAGTTTCAACTTATGCACTTGTTATGCTTGATGAAATGCTTGATTGAAAACCTAGCATGATTCTCTTATCCTTTCAACAAGACTTGTAAGACATAAACTAACTCAAGGCTTGTTAGACCATGCATATAGTTGAATAGGGAGAATCAATTCGATGTAGGTGTTGTAAAGTTGTGATCGACTCGGCTCCGAGACCTAAGTCTCCCTAGGAATTTTAAGATATAAACTAACTCGATTCCATTACAACAAAAATTGCTTGCATCTATGTAACTTATTTATGTGATCTCATCATGATTCCTCTATGAACCCATGACACCCTAGTGTCTTTAATCGATTGTTTACAAACTCTATTTGCTTACTTTGCTTTGCTTTCATTTATTTAATTTTCCTTTGTTAAGTAGTTTAGATTTCAAATCTCAACCTCAACCCAAATTGTGATACTAAGGCATAGCTATTTACAACCGATAAGTCAATATAATACCCGTCCCTTGGGATCCGACCTCTACTTACCGCTCTACTAAGAGTCTTTTGTTGCGAATATAAATATTGTTTGAAAGCATAGACGATACGTCCCATCAAAATGGCGCCGTTGCCACGGACGGTATTCAATTGAGTTGTTATCTTTTGTTGTTTTTAGTTGTGTCTTTCTTAACCTTGGGGAAGTCAATCTCCTCAAGGTAGTTTTAATTGTTTTCTAGTTGTTTGATTCTTGCATGTCTAGGAGATCACAAGGCGGTCTTTTGCCTATTGATCCCGAAATCGAGAGAACTTTGACAAATATTAGAAGAGCCGTTAGAGGTACTTCGACAATTGTAGGTATTGGAGAACTGGTGGACATTGGTATCATCCAAACGGATAGTGTTGAGTATACCAACCCTTTTGCAAGACAAGGAGAGGATAACCCAATTCCAAACCAACCACAAAATCAACCTACAATGCCTAAATTCTCATCTCATTCCGTACCAACCGAGGAGAACCTACCTAATGGTACTCCAATACCACCCAACTTGACCGGTAATTTCATTGCCAAATCCGCATTCATACAATTAGTCGAATGAAGTCAATTGGAGGGATGCCTAGTGAGGATCCTCATCTACATATGGAGACTTTTTTTGACCATTCTGATGCAATTTCCTAAATGGAGGTAACACATAACAATATCAAATTCGATGGGTATTGTTCCCTTTTTCCTTGATTGGAACCCTGAAGCAATGGTTGAAGAGCTTAGACAAGGCCACTCTTGGAATCGATTCATGGAAGAAGTTAGCACTTGCCTTTTACAATAATTTTTACCCTTCGGAGAAAACCAATATGTTAAGAGCCCAAATCACCGGGTTCAAGCAAAGAGATGAAGAGTCTCTATATGAGGCATGGGAAAGACTCAAAGATACATGTCGCTCTTGTCCTCATCATGGGTTAACCGAATGGTTTTTAGTCCAACAATTTTGGAATGGGTTGTATGAAGACTCAAGGAATATACTCAACATGGGATCTAATGGAAGATTCACCGTGGCAGATGATAACCAAACTTGGGCCAAGATAGAGGAGATGGCGGTTCACAACTCTCAATATAGTAGGCCAAGAAAAGCTACTAGGGGAGGGAGACATGAAGTTAACTCCGTCACACAATTGAGTGCCGATTTGGGTGCCCAATTATGCTCCCATATTAACACAATGAACTACAAATTTGACAAGGCCATAGCCAAGATGAATGAGGCCTCTCAATCACCCAAGCAACATCAACAAGTCAATGCCATGGTGTCAACATCTTCTATTCCAAATGGAGTATGTGAGAATTGTGTAACTTTAGGACATGATCAACAAGAGTGTAGGGGCACAAATGAGCAAGTTAATGCTTTCCAAGCATACAAGAATGACGCCCATTACTCCAACTTTTACAATGAAAACACCCAATTTCATCCAAACTTCTCATATAAAAGCCAAAATGTTCAAAATCCTCAACCAACATACACCCCACCTCCAATGAGAAATCCTGCTCAAAGACCCTTTTTCAACCAAAACCAAGGATTACAAAACCAACCCTCTTATAATCAAACCAATGACCAAGCTTTTGATGTTCAAAAAGCGGTCCTTCAAATGAAAAAGAACCAACAAGACTTCTTCACTCAAATGCAAAGAGATAGCCAAGCCAAAGACACTACCATCAACAATATCGTCTTTGCTCATACCAAGATGTTGGAAACACAAATGACCCAATTGGCCTCTTCGAGTTCCCAAAGACAAAAAGGACAATTACGTCCCCAAGGTAATCCTCCTACAAAGCATGAAACCATCAATGTCATTCACTTAAGGAGTGGTACACAATATGAGGGACCAAAGGAGCCGATTGAATAGGATGTTATTGAGGAAAGTGTTAAGCCAAGAGATGTGATAGAACAAAGGAAGGAGTTGGAACCATTGAGGAGAAATTCTAGGGTAGTGGAACCAACTACCAATGAATCATTGAAGAAGAGAAATGAAGAAAAGGCCAAAGAGGTTGAAAGAGAACCTATTGTGATTAGACTTCCGTTTCCAAGTCGCCAAGCCAAGCCCAAGCTTGATGACCAACTTGGGAAATTCATGGAGATTGTGAAGAACTTAGAGGTTTCCATCCCATTTACAGAGTTGATCAACAATGTGCCGGCCTATGCAAAATACATGAAAAACATCCTTACCAAGAAGAAGTCCATTAGGAATTTGGAAACTATCACATTCCCAAAGATAAGTAGTGCAATAGTTCAAGGAAATTCCCCACCTAAACTCAAAGATCCAGGAAGCTTCTCCATTCTATGTACCATAGGCGATACCATAATCAACAAAGCACTATGTGACCTAGGTTTAAGTGTGAGTGTCATGCCGTACTCGGTATGCGAAAGGCTAGGGATAGGAGAACATAAGTGCACTAATATGACTCTACAAATGGCGGACCGAACAACAAAGAAACTACTTGGGGTATGGGAAGATGTACCCGTGAGAATTGGAAAGTTTTTTATACCAGTGGACTTTGTTATCGTTGACATGGAGGAAGATTCCAATATACCAATCATTCTAGGAAGACCGTTCTTACACACTGCAGGAGCGGTGATTGACGTAAAGCACGGGATGCTCACACTTCAAGTTGGTGACGAAATAATCACCTTTAATCTTGAAAATACTATGAGAGCTCCCAACTAGCACGAACCATGCTTTATGGTTGATCATTATAGCCGAGAAGGTGAAAAGAAGAAAGTGGAATCCCCATTCAAAGGCCAAGTCGAATAGGAAAATTATAACAAGGAGGGCAAGGAAACACCGCCCAATTGGAAGAAAGAAGTAGACGATATTAAAGTGGCTCTATTCGGAGATCATGAGATTATTCAGAACAAGAATGAGAGCTTGAAAGTCTCATCCATCATGACAAGTATAAATGAAGGCCTCCTTAGCCATGACAACAAGAAAGAGGAGTTGCTCTTGCCAACACATAATCCTCTCAACATGGGGGAATAAGCAAAGGAAGTAAATGGTCTATGGGATAATGAATTTGATGGATTGGTTAATCCTTACATTGGAAACGTGATGACCCTAGATCAAGGCTTCATAGCCCCATGTCACCATAATATTGACTCGGGTTCCTACACTAGTGGAAGCAACTATGTACCGAGGTCTACACAAGACTTCTACCATGAAAGTGAGCAAGCCTTCGATTACTTCTATAAGGCGTTGAGCAACATCAACAACGCCCGTGCTTTACCCCCTTGACACCTCTCAAATGAAGGAGAGTTTGGTGGAGTCCTCCCTAAACCACCATTTGTAAATATGCTAACCTCTAAACTTGCATTTCATTTAATTTGTGCATTCCATTATTTTTGCATTACATCTTATATGCTTTGTAATAGGAATTTTGTGACATAAGAGAAAGTGAGGGAGGATTTTTAAATGTTTTTGCAATGTGTAGTGTATGATGATCAAGTGTGGGGAAGAAATTGCTTAGCCTAGCCAAGCCTATGGAGTGCAACCCAATGATGGAAAGATAGGAAATGAAGGATAAAAAATAGCTGAAAAGGGATCCCCATGAGTTGACCTTAGCTCATGGGGTTTGGAGCAAAGAAACAAAGGACTGCACTGCAGTCCGCTCAAGCTGGAACCAGGACGAGCGTCCCAGTGCTCAGCCCGCTCGAGCTGATGCCAGGTCGGGCGTCCCTAAAGTGCAATTGAAAATCTTGAAGCATAATCCGCCCGTCCCGAACCCAGGACGTGAAAGTTTCTAAAACCCCTATTAAACTTATTTAATAGATTTTATAAATTACTCATTAATTTATCTCATGGATCTAGTTGCATGCAAAATAAAATTATACAAAATAAGACGATTAAGAAAAAAATCAATTCTCCTTACATTGTTGTATGGCTCGAAATAGGGCACCACAAGAGACTCCTTCTCTTCTAGATCTTGAGCTATTAGTAAATGGATGATCCTCCAAAACTTCAAGTATTCATATTGGAATACCTCCTCTAAGTTGCACCAAGACAAACCCTTAAAACTAATTAAATTACTAACTAGGTAATATAATTAGTAACCTTATATTAATCTAATAAAAACGATATTACTACTATAGTAATGTAGAATGATTTTATTAGATTTCTTATTTGAACAATTTTGATCCAAAACTTATTTTAGAGAGAAAAGGAAGAAGGAGAGAGGGGGAGAAAAAGAGATGAATGAATTATCAAAAATAAGAAAACCAATTTTCTTATTTGTCTAAGGGTGTGCCGGTTTGGGAAGCCTCACAAGGCCAATGCATGGCCTTCACCTTTTTCTTTTTCTCTTACCAAAATGTGTAGGGTAAAAGTTGTGTATGATTAGGTCATGATTATGCTTTTAAAACAATTTAAAAACATTTTACAATAACCATAAAATACCTATTATTTCGGTCCATCCATAATGTGTACACCCATTTTATTTTTTGTCAATTGTCATTTTGTAATGTTGTGTGACATGTGACAACTCACATGTTATTAGTCTCACTAATTTACATTTAACAAATTAAATGTTATTCACAAAACGGACAAATCAAATTTTAACTAATTAAATGGTAACTCACAATTACATATCATAAAATGGATCATGTTAATATAATCTACAACACTTTGTAATTAAGATTAACCATTCTCTCTTAATTGTTTCATAAACAAATTTTAGTAATATAACATTTTAATTACTAAATCGAATCTTATTTAATCGAATTACAATAAGATATATATATCCTCTTTCATAGATGTAAATTGTTCAATTATAAGGAATCAATTAATCTGTATCGATATACAATTAATTAAATTATCTATTAAGGGAATCGTCCTTTAGGTGTGACCTTAAGGGATCAACTGATCACCACCGTCAAATGACATTATTGTCAAACTCTAGTTAGCCATCATTACCGATTAATGTTGATCAGTTGACATATATAAATGAATCATCCCTACACGTACTCTTATCATGAGTTTCAATAATGTGATCGCACTATTGTTGACGACACAAACTTCAACAGGACGCACGTCCCTACATGCTACTCTATTAAAACACGGGATACACCCTTTTATTCCTCATTTCTATCTTCCCCATTTACAAACACGTACAAACACATGTCCCTCACTACAACACTCAACCTAATCATCAAAAACCCACAATACTCAACCAAATTCATCAAAAATCATTTCAAACTTGCTCAAATTCAAATCAAATCACTCCTTTGTCAACACTTAAACCTTCAAACATCAAAATCTTACCAAATCAATCAAAAATTTCCTATGGTTCGCATAATTTCGAAAATCCCCAAATCGATTGAGAAATTGATTGAAGTTGGAAGAAAGGAAGGGCATTCAAGCATATCAAAGGTTTGTTAACATCAATTCAAAGGAAGAATCAACATGCCAAGAACCAAGGGAAACACTCAAGCATTAAAATCCCAAAATCTTTCAAAGAAGTAAAAAGTTCTAGCATCTAAGGCATTGGTGGTGGTTGAACAAGCAGTTGAACAAGCAAGAGAGAAAGCAAGAGAGCCTATTGAGGCCATTATGGAGGTTGCCACTACAACACCGGAGGTCGAGCAACTCAAAGACTATCCGGAGGTAACTTTCCTTACTAATGATCACAGAAATGCATTCGAATCCCTTAGCAAAAAGAAAGTCCTTGCCACCAAATTTGTTTGCCAAGCTACTTTAGGAAAGTTAGGAGTGCTTGATCAAACTAGAGCATTCTTCGAGTCTATGGGGTTATCTAACTTGTTTGAGATGGATGAATTGAATTACCCCTCCCTTACTTTGGAGTTCATTAGCTCTTTAAAGGAGTATAAGATAGAAACTCGAAGATATGTTGAATTTTGGCTTGAGAACCAAAGTAGGCGCATGATTAAGGACCATTTCGGTATGGTACTTGGGCTTCGTGACCGTTGGGATTTCTTCAAGAAGCCTCTAAATTTCAATGCCAAACACATATGGAAGGCGATTGCCGGACGAGAATTGGCCACTTTAAGGAAGTGCAATGCCTTTTATATCCACCATCCGGGTATTCGGTATTGGCATCGGTCCATAGCCAATACCTTAATAGCAAGAAAAGAAGCAAATCATATGACCGAACTTGACCTTGCCTACTTAGACTCTAACATGAATGGCCATAGGAAGTCCAAGAATAATTACAACATTCACCAATTGTTGTTAGAGAGGTGGATGGACATCCAACAAGGAAAGGAAAAGACGACATTTATTGTCAATGATGGCTTGATAAAAAAGTTGACTAAACACTTTAACCCAAACTTCAATGAGAACAAAGCTTACAAGCCGGTTAAGGGTGGTCATCTCTTTGATATGAGTACACTAATCCACAAATTCCATTGGGCGAGACATGATAACTCAACCCCGGTGTTGTAACAGAAGCAATAAAGAACTAATAAAAGAACAATAAAGAGACAAACACACAGATTTACGTGGTTCACTAACGGTGTGTTAGCTACGTCGACAGGGCAGAAGGGAGAGAGTTTTATTGATATGTGAGGAGTTTTCAGATTACAGATTCAGACGGTATGACTGCTAGGTAGAGGCTTAGAGAGTTTATATAATACTCTCTAAGACCTAATATAGAATTACCTAATAAAGGCCCAAGACAGACCTAGCCCAATAACAGATACGGATACCCCCGCATAGTCATTCGAACGGCGACTAACAGAATTAAGGCACAAACCCAACAAATCTCCAACTTGACATGAATTCTCTCACAAACAGATAGATGTACCAGATGCATTCCCATAAATGCCAGATGTACCATAAAGCTCTTCTCCCTTCCCCCTCAGATATTGCCCCCAAGAGGGCAATTACAGACTGCGGATATTTAGCAAGTCCAAACAATGTTGGAACTTGCTATGCGGAACTGGCTTAGTGAACATGTCAGCTGGGTTATCAGCAGTACCCACTTTGTTCACCTTAATCCTCTTCTCATTTCTTAGAAAGTGATATCTCACATCTATATGCTTAGTCCTCTCATGATGGACTTGATCTTTACCCAAGCATATTGCACTAAGACTGTCACAGAATACAATAGCTTTCTTCTGATGTAGACCCAAATCACTGATCAATCCTTTTAACCAGATACCCTCTTTAGCTGCTGCGGTCAACGCCATATACTCTGCTTCAGTAGTAGACAAAGTAACTGTAGGCTGCAATGTAGCCTTCCAACTGACGACTGAACCACCAAGAGTGAAAACATAACCGATCATTGATCGTCTGCAAACATCTCCTGCATAATCAGAATCTGAGTACCCTGACACAAGGCACTCTCTATCACCTCCATAAATGAGACCAACATCAGATGTACCTTTAAGGTACCGAAAAATTCTCCTCACAGCTTGCCAGTGATCTTTACCTGGATCACCCATAAACCGGCTCACCACACTGACTGACTGTGCTAAATCAGGTCAAGTGCATACCATAGTATACATCAAACTACCCACTACACTAGAGTACGGAACTCGGGACATGTACTCCCTTTCTTCAGCTGACTTGGGTGAGAAAGCAACAGATAGATGTGCATTCGATGCACTAGAAGTATCTATAGATTTAGCAGTAGACATGCCAAACCTTGCTAGCACCTTCTGAATATAGCCTTTTTGAGATAAGAAAAGCTTCTTCTTGCTCCTATCCCTGCAGATCTCCATTCCCAGAATTTTTCTTGCTGCACCTAAATCTTTCATCTCAAAATCAACACTGAGGAGACCCTTCAATTTCTGAACATCAAACTTTCACTCTGCAGCTATCAACATATCGTCTACATATAGGATCAGATAAATGAAAGACCCATTCTTCAGCTTGTTGTAATAAACACAACAATCATACGGACTCCTATTATAGCTAATCTCCAACATGTAGCTGTCGAACCTCTTATACCACTGCCTCAGAGACTGTTTTAGCCCATATAAGGACTTCTTCAGCTTACAAACGTAGTCTTCTTTACCCGGAATCTGGAAACCGTCTGGCTGAGTCATGTATATCTCTTCTTCCAACTCTCCATGTAGGAAAGCTGTCTTCACATCTAGCTGTTCGAGTTCTAAATCCTGATGTGCAACTATTGCTAGTAACACTTTGATGGAAGTATGTCTGACCACTGGCGAAAATATTTCATTGTAGTCTACCCCCTCTTTCTGACTGAACCCACGAGCTACCAATCGAGCTTTATACCTTATACCCTCAGCAGCAGTCTCTCCCTCTTTCTTCTTGAAGACCCATTTACAAGTAACAAACTTTCTCCCTTGAGGCTTCTTGGATAATTCCCAGGTCTGATTCTTTTGAAGGGACTCCATCTCATCTCCCATGGCAGCAAGCCATTGGGCAGATTTAGAACATGTAGCTGCTTCTTTGAAAGTGGATGGCTCATGTAAGTCAGGATCCACCTCCTTAGCAACCTGAAGTGCATAACCCACCATATCTTCAAAACCAAGTCTATTCGGAGGCTTCCTAAAATTAGGCCTGATTGACCGCTCACGGGCCAAACTCTGCTGATTCGGAATTGGTAATGAAGAACCTGATGGTACGGATTCGGATTCGGACTGTTGTGGTTTATCTTCTTCCTGTGGTACACTCTCATCAACAGTGTCTTGCTGCTCCACCTGTTTATCAACACTACTACTAATACTATCTGACAAAATATAAGACTTCACAGTAGGATTAACCATAGAATTTTCATCAAAGATAACATTTCTACTCAAAATAACCCTATCCTCAGATGGAGACCAGATGCGGTATCCCTTGACACCATCCCCATAGCCCATGAATACTCCCTTTTTAGCTTGTGGCTCAAGCTTACCTTCATTGACATGATAATAAGCATTACTACCAAAAGCTCTTAAAATAGAATAGTCAGCAGACTTACCAGACCACATCTCAAATGGAGTTTTGAGATTCAGACTCGTGTGAGGTCCCCGATTTATCGGATAGCATCTTTGTACTATCCGTACGCCGCAGTCTTCTTGTTAGTCCAAAGATTAGAGAGCATGCACCTTGCCCTCTCCAGAAGTGTCTGGTTCATTCGCTCTGCTACACCATTTTGCTGAGGTGTATCTCGGACTGTACGATGTCTAGCAATCCCTTCATTCTTGCAGAACTCGTCGAACTCAGAACAACAAAACTCTAGGCCGTTATCAGTTCGCAGCATCTTGACCTTCTTCCCAGTTTGATTCTCCATTAATGCCTTCCACTGCTTAAAGTGAGTGAAGGCTTTGTTTTTGTGCTTCATCAAATAAATCCAAGTTTTCCTGGAATAATCATCAATAATTAACACAAAATATCTGCGACCTCCCAAAGACTCCACCTTAGAAGGACCCCAACAATCAGAATGGATGTAATCAAGTGTGCCCTTGGTCCTATGCACTGCTTTAGGAAACTTGCTGCGATGTAGCTTCCCAAATACACAATGCTCACAGAAATCCAGATTCTTGACCTTGTGACCACACAGAAGATCTTCTTTTGACAGAGTCTGCATTCCCCTTTCACTCATATGACCAAGTCTCATATGCCACAACTTAGTCAAATCTTCTTTATCAACATCCGAGGATGCAACAAAGAATGAACCCGACGAGTAGATCCCTCAAGATAATATAGAGTACCATGCTTGATACCCCTCGAACCACATTCGAACCTTTGCGGGCGTTCGAACTCCACTTACACCTTGAAAGCTGAAACCCTTACTGTCTAACGTGCTTAAGGAGATCAGATTCTTTGTCATCAGTGGAACATGTCTAACTTCGTTCAATGTACAGAATTTACCATCATGTGTCCTTACCCTGACTGAGCCGATTCCAACTATCCTGCAAACAACAGTGTTGGCCATAGAAATAGTGCCTCCATCTACCTGTTCATAAGTTGTAAACCACTCTCTGCGCGGAAATATATGGTAAGATGCTCCAGAATCTAGAATCCACACATCAGTGTGATGCGTGACCCTAACCGTAACCAGAGCATAATCATCTTCCTCGGAATCGGCATTTGCTACACCAGCAGTAGCAGTACTAGACTTGTTCTGTTTATCTTTCTTGGGGAAATTGAATTTCCAATTCCCCTTCCCTTTACAGTAGTTACAGACATCAGTAGGTTTAGGACCCTTAGAAACATAAGAACCAGAAGTACCGAAAGTACCAGCAGAATTAGAAGAACTCGAATAAGAAGGCTTCTTATACTTTTTCTTCCCTGAATTTCCCTGTCCATAACCTCCACTAGATGCTAACCCTACAGCCTGATTGTCTGTACCTGTACCAGCCGCCTTATGTGGCAGTTCTCTAGTATGAAGAGACGACCTAACATCTTCTAGAGTAACAGTATCTTTACCCACAATAAAAGACTGTACAAAATTCTCATACGATAATGGTAAAGAAACTAACAGAATTAATGCGGCATCCTCATCTTCTACCTTAACATCAATATTACGTAATTCTAGAAAAATTGTGTTTAACTGATCTAAATGATCTTGAAGAGGCATACCTTCCTGTATTCTCAGACTGAACAGACGTTGCTTCAGAAGCAACTTATTGGTCAAAGACTTTGTCATATAAAGACTCTCAAGCTTTTTCCACAGACCGGTGGCGGTAGTTTCCTCCGCGACTTTAGTGATGATATCATCAGCAAGACACAACATAATCGTTGAATGTGCCTTCTCCTCCAGACTGGCCATCTCAGCGATAGCAACAGCAGTAGCAGAAGTTGTGCCTTCCGTCTTCTTATCTGAAAGCGGCGCCCACAACCCTTGCTGCTTTAACAGAGCCCGCATCTTGATCTGCCATAGGCTAAAACTATTCCTCCCGGTAAAGCGATCGATCTTTATGTTCATTGCCGACATCTTCCTCGCTGTTCAGGAACCCGAAGGCTCTGATACCAGTTTGTTATAACAGAAGCAAGAAAGAACTAATAAAAGAACAATAAAAAGACAAACGTACAGATTTGCGTGGTTCACTAACGGTGTGTTAGCTACGTCCACAGGGCAGAAGGGAGAGAGTTTTATTGATATGTGAGGAGTTTTCAGATTAAAGATTCAGACGGTATGACTGCTAGGTAGAGGCTTAGAGAGTTTATATAATACTCTCTAAGACCTAATACAGAATAAACTAATAAAGGCCCAAGACAGACCTAGCCCAATAACAGATACGGATACCCCCGCATAGTCATTCGAACGGCGACTAAAAGAATCAAGGCACAAACCCAACACCCGGGATACGAATGGTTAATCAAGGGAGCCGACTCTATAGTCTTGCCATGAAAAATTTTCCGCATTTCCACTCACCGAAACAACTATCTTATTCCCATCTCCCGACTTGCCAAGACAATCATCAACGAAAAACAAAATCCAAATGAAGACCACTCCTCCTTAGTTATACCGTCTTACCCCTTTGCCTTTGAAGAATTCACAATCGATGATCCAAATGGTTTGGAAGGCAACGATTACTTGACTAAGTTCAAGAAGAATATCCATAAGGAGGCTTATAAGGATCGGGTGAATGCCTACTATGCTCAATATATACCACTCTTTCACCTTGATATACAAGGACTTCTTGACCCTAAGAGTCCTTTGCCGGATTGGGTGGATAACAAGGTATTCTTTCCTTAAGCCTCCCAAGATAAAGAAAGGGAAATCCGGGTTGCTAGGAGTGTGGAGCATGTTGATGATAAACATGGGGAGAGTAGTGAAGCAAGTAATGAATAACGTGACCAAAGTTCAAGTGAAGATGATGATGGTGTTATCTCTAGACCTTTGGAGGAGGATGATGATGATATCACAATGAGTGATAGTTGATTGTTGAACTAGCAAAAGGAGGGCGACACAATTAAGGAGTTGATGGCTTCCGTAGCATCTCATCCTATACCATTGTGAGTATCCTATCTCTCCTTTTGCTTTGTTTTTTATCTCATGATTACATAGCTTGTATAACATGTAGTATAGAGCACTTAGAGAATCATTTTTGGACTCTTTATGGCTAAGAGTTTTTGAGTCCTAGCAACATCAAAGGGCTCACACCTCGGAAACATTGAGGTAACTATTTTTTTTTCTCCCACCATGAAGAATCCAAAATGAAAAGTTACTTTTCATGCATTATATTGCATACCATATGAATAAACTTCTCAATTTTTGCACAAGCAATAGTGTTTAGTTTGGTTTGAGGAAGTTCATTCATAAGCAACCCGAGTTAATTCAAATTAGCTCTCCAACCTAATAGAAAGCATGCATCATGTAGAATAGCTTAGTTTGCATCATGTGTAATATACATCATGTAGTATGCATTTAGTACATAATTCATGCATTTCATATAGCTTCATGCATTTGCATTTACATTTATTTCCTATTGTTTTGTCCATTGAGGACAATGTCCACACTAGAGCGGGGATGCAAAATTTTAACATCTAACCTAATTCTAACATCTAACCTATATCATAAAAATGATCAAAATTGAAAAATCTGAAAAATTCCAAAAACATGTTCTTTCTTTGTAGCATAGAATTGTATATACATGTTTTTTTGTCACTCTTATCACATGGGGACGACTACGCCACATTCGAAGCATAAGGGATATAAAGAAGACCTCATGGTATGATCTTTCCAAATCTCCTTCCCCCTTTCTTATATGTTAATGACAATGTGGCTACTTTTTGTTGATGCGGTTTATACCTATGTGATGTTAGGAGTTGTATTTAGTTTATATGGCATAATAATTGATAGAATAATATGCAATAGAGTTTTATATATATTAGTTGCATCATAGCATGTAGTTGCATGGTAGAAATTTTTTGTGAAAATGCCTAGTTGGGAAGCTTCACAAGTGTATATAAGGCCCTTGTAAATAATTGTTCTCTTTGACACTTTGTTTGGTAGAATACCCTCAAGACACCCTAGGATGTGTCATACTAGTATCTTTTGTCCCATGGTCTAAAGCCTAGTCAAGGGTTTGCATGTGAGTCATCTATCCAACCTTATGATGTGATATGGACTTGATCAACATATCTAGGGGACCATGATTAACTTGGTGGTTTGGCAACCCAAAAATACCTTTCATTAATAAGTTTGAATTGCTCATTTCAAAAGTTTTGTGATGTGGAATCATTTTAATTGCCAAAGAAACCTCAAATGTTTTGAATTGTTGAATTGCCGAGAAATTTAATGGAGTCGTACCACTTCAATGTGCTTTGGTGAGGGATCCATTGAATAGGGGCCCCACACGGTTGTGAATTCAACTGCCCAAAGACAAAGTGATTATCAACCCGAAAAGCTATTGTCTAGAGGATAACCGGTTGCCTAATATGCGATTAGCGAAAGCAAAGGACACTAGCAAATGAGGGACAAACCCCATCTTAAAGTTTTAAAATGCGAAATGCAGAAGTGGAAATGAGGCCAAATTTTGAATGCTAGTCAAATCAACTACTTTTGTTTTAATTGACTTGAGCACTTGATTCCCAAAAACCTTTTGTTATGCCACCTTGTTGAGTTTTGGAAAATCCTTGGCCTTTACACTTGTAGAGAATCCTAGATTTGTCATGTCATATGCCACTAACATCATAAGGATCATCCTTCCACCCCATCCGATCGCTCTTGACGAAAGCATTTATCAATTGTGGACGAAAGTAGCCTAGTTTAACACAACTTGGAGGTGACTTTTTTGTATCCTATTAGACTTAGTAACTTGGAGAATTAATATCTATGGTGGAATGTGTACCCTTAAATTGATTCCCTTTTAGATGATTTCCACCACTTAGATGAGGAAAGTGGCTATTCTTTTGTAGATGCATCCTTTGATTTGTTTTGTGTGCTTAATGTTTGGATGCATCGCCATTTTGGCAAGGCCCACCTTACCTTGCAAGAAGGCATCTTACCTCATAGATGTTTTGTTGTGAGTTTAAGGAGGGGAGTGAGACCCACTAATTGTCTCACATCGGCTATGTTATTAGAGTAGTATAAACAAAGGTCGTAGTTTTAGTCACCTCTTTACTCGGAACGAGTAAAGGTTCAGTTTAGGGATATTTGATGTGACTCATATTTACACATATTTAGTCCCCTAACTAGCCTCGCTCCTACGCTTTCTAGCATGCATTAGGGCCGTTTATTATCTTTAGCTTCCTATTATGCATATTCTATGAGGTTTTGTGCCGTTGGCAAGAGAGGAGTGCTAGCCATGCTTAAACGGAGAAAAACAGAGCTAAATTGAGTGCATATAACGACCAAGCAACAAGGAGGAGACCAATACTAAAGTCCTAAGTCAATAAAACAAGTAAATGGGCAATGATGAAGGACCCCCACGACCTGTGAAGGATCCCCACGAGTTAGGGGGCATCCAAATGAAAGAAGAAGTGAAACTGCGCTTCAGGACTGGTGTCCCCAAAGCAGAACGGGCGTCCCTTGGTGCAGGATGGACGTCCACCAGAGCCAAGTCGTGCGTCCCAAGCTACGACTTGCAAGGCACTAAACTTCATTTAAGGGGCTTAATTGTTATTTAAGCCCTTAGTTAACCTAATACTTGTACTTAGTATAAATACTCCCTTGTGAGAGGAGATTAGTAAGGAAGGAAAATTAGAGATTAGACACCAATTAGCTTAATTACACTTTAATCCTTCTTTAGTTATTGTTCAAGAATTCTAAGATCTAGTTGGGTAATTGAAGATTATTTGAGTTTTTATTGGAGAATTGACAACTCTTCATCATCAATCAAAGTTTTCTTCTATTATTCTTTCCTTCCCATTTGCATCTTAATTTTGGTAGAATTTCTTTACTCCTTACTTAATTATTGCTTATTGTTTTATTCTTCCATCATGCTTATACTTGTTAAGATGATTGACACCATTGTTAACATGTTTTCCATGATAATGAGTGAGTAGTTCCCTAGCTAGGGTTAGTGGGGGATTAGGGGAGTTAATCATGGTGTAGATCTATACTTAATAAGTTCATATGAATGCTTGGTTGTTGTAGTTTCAACTTATGCACTTGCTTGATTGACAGCCTAACATTATTCTCTGATCCTTTCAACAAGACTTATAAGACATAAACTAACTCAAGGCTTGTTAGACCATGCATATAGTTGAATAGGGAGAACCAAGTCGATGTAGGTGTTGTAACGTTGTGACTGACATGGCACCGAGACCTAAGTCTCCCTAAAAATCGTAAGATATAAACTAACTCAATTCCATTACAACAATAATTGCTTGCATCTATGTAACTTATTTATGTGATCTCATCATGATTCCCCTATGACCCATGACGCTCGAGTGTCTTAATCGATTGTTTACAAACTCTATTTGCTTACTTTTCTTTTCTTTTATTTATTTAGTTTTCCTTTGTTAAGTAATTTAGATTTCAAATCTCAACCTCAACCCAAATTGTGACAGTAAGACATAGCTATTTACAATGATAAGTCAATACAATACCCGTCCCTTGGTATTCGACCTCTACTTATCGTTCTACTAATAGTAGTTTGTTGAGAATACGAATATTGTTTGAGACCATAGACGACACGTCTCATCAATTCGCGTCCTCACCCTTGATAATGGGATGGTGAAAATGAACACGCCACCTCGAGAAACCACCAGTCAAGGCTGCCCAAAGCCTACATCTTGGAATAATCGTCGTCCTAGAAAGCCGAAAATAGCCAAAAGGAAACCTGGGAGGCATCAAAGGGTGCTTTCTGATTTAGGCATGTCTTATGCCGATGCTTTGAAGAGACTCTCTACCCAAGGCAAGCTACAACCGATAGGTCCGACTCTAGATCCACATTTAGAGAAGGAGGTGAACCTCTAGAAGGGCAACAAGTACTGCCTATATCACCAAGGTAGAGGTAATGATATTGAAGAGTGTTTTCTCTTGAAACACACCATCCAAGATATAGTGCCGCCTTCTGTCAAGCAATTCGACAGGAACGACCCTCTTGGGTCTAGCAGCACTAAATATGACGAAGAATCATCCCTAGGCTATTCTCATCTCCTCGTGACGACGGATAGATCAACGTGCTTGAGGAAGACGTTATCCAAAGTGGAATGCTCATGTTTTCCATTGTCTTCAACAATAAATTTTCCAAGTTAGAGGGAGCCATTGATAACTTAAACTCTCGGCTTTCCAATATGGAGAACCAGTTTGCTGAAATGGGTAAGAAGCTTGAGGCCCAATCTCTCAAGATGAAAAGTGTCCAGACAAACCCTCAACCTGACAGTCCTAAGGAGAAAACAATAAGTGAGCAACCTATTCCTAGTTCTTCTCATCCAGGAATCAAAATCAACAAAGGCCGCCTCATGGAGCCTTCGTCAAGGAAACCTAAAAACTCTCCAAGGTCATTCACAAATATAGGCGTACCTTATGCCCTAGTCTTGAACAAATTATCTTTCCTAGGTCTTCTTTAACCTATAGGTCCAACCCCAGACCCAGAAAAGAAATCTAAGTTTTGGGATGGCAATTCGTATTGTCAATGCCATAGAGGAAGGGGGCATGACACCGAGAGTTGCTACAAATTAAAAAATATCATCCAGGATAATATCGAGAGCGGCGAGTATTATGTATCGACCTTTGCTCAAACTTACATTAAGTGTGATAGGGCTAAACTCATTGAAGCTCCGCCCGGAAGATTGGGATGGGCTCCTAGAGCGTTCGCTAACCTTGGCATCACTTATGCAGCAACACTACAAATGCTAGTATCAAAAGGCAAATTACACTTGCTCGGTCTGACTCCGGGCCCTGAAAACATACTGCCTAGATGGAACAGTAATGCATATTGCCAATATCATTGTGGTAGGGGACATGATACAGAAGCATGCTTTTGTTTGCAGCATATGATCCAAGATATGATTGAAAGTGGGAAATTGTCCCTCTCAACTTTTAACCCACAAGGCAGTCTAGACAATCCTCATGGATATACCACTTATCAGGAAACTCTTCTTGAATATTATCCTTTTAGTATTCCCAACGATGAGGACGAGGTGCTCAAATGGACGAATGCTCAAAGCCAGATGCCGAAGCCAGTTGCTGGAAAAGAAAATGTTCAAGCATGGGCCGATGATTACGAGTCTGGATCTAAGATCGAGTCAGGGTACGAGTCCGAGTCCTAGCCTTTCTATCTCATAATTATTCTAGTGTCTTTCTTTGTGTCCATTTCCATTCCTCGTGACAGCCTGGGTGCTGTCCCATGAGTCACATATCTTCTGAGTCTATAAATTCATTCTTAATTTCAATAAAAAGCACAATTTTTAATCCATATAGTCTTCTCTTCTTTTTTCCTATACCATTTCCTGTGACAACAAGAATTGGTTTGAGATATTTTAAAACGAACAACGCTGCATGCCAAGTCAATGTGAGTGCACTTAGTTGGCGCTTTTGTTCCAAGTGTAGAGGATCTGAAACTCCGTGTTCTTTCCTTACCTATTCCATGTCTGGCAATAGAAACCCTTTCACTGCAACCCAATTTAGGACGGGTCTATCGCAAGAGATTCTGTGACGAATCCGAACCATATCCCTTGTTAATGATCCATGATGGAAGGCAAGCCCATTCCCCACAATAAATAACCAGTTTACTAAAGACGAACCTGTTTCATACCAAAGGTGCTAATCTGACCCAAATCCATGGTAGCAATCAAATCCAAGACGATACGAGTCATGATAAAAGACAAAGGCTAAATCAAGAGAAACTGGTGCCAATATCCAAGGCCACAGATATGCTCGTAATCCAAAACAAAAGAGTCAAAAGAAGAAGGCTGAATCAAGCAAGTCAATGTCAATATCCAAAGTCAAAGTTATCTTCAAAAACCTGAATCAAGAATCTGAGCAAGAGGCCGAGATATATTCCAGACCAATAATCGGAGTCCGAATCAAGAACAAGCCTGAAATTAAATACTGAACAGAATAACGCTGAAGTCTATATAGAATCAAGTTATAGGGTAGAATCAAGACATCGATGAAGATGGTCAGCTGGCACCCTCACTTAGCCTTTCACATATCACACCCTAAGTCCTTCTCGAGACCGTTACAGGAAGATAGTTAGGAATTTTGAGAATCCTCTCAAGCTTGTCAAGTATAATACCCATCCCCTAGAGCCAAGACATGGAAACTTGATCCTGCATTAATTAACCTACCTTTGTGTGCTCAGGCTACATCAAGCCAAGATAATCCATTTCCAAGCCACATTACAAGCCGTAACCCTATAAAGTCTTAGCTCCACAAAATCAAGCTCCCGAGATTTGCTCATCAAAGCCTCTTATTTCTGAGCTCCACATTCCAAATATCCAATCCAGTTTCACCTTGACCTAGACACGGAGTCTTCAAATACTTTGCTACCTAAAGATACCCAGTATCTGCTGAGACTCCAACAAACACCCGATGATTATCGGACTATAACATGTTTTGGAATCGCGGCGTTTGATCGACAGTTTATGTACAACTTTACGTCGGAAAACTTTAAAACGATTTCGAAAATAAAATATTTTAAAACATTTCAAAAATATCTGGAGTGTTTAATGCACGACGACGGGGTCACAATGACACTAACTAGAGTCAAAACCGACACCGGACCAAAAACCGACTCAAAATTCAAATCCCGACTCCAACAACGAGTCAAACCGAGTCAACCACCAAAAACAAAACATTTCAAATCTTCTACCTTAAGTTTTCCCGGATTCACGTTGGTCAAGTACCAAACATGTAACTACAAAACCTAGGATAGAACAAATCATGATTGCGTTTGTTGTGAAAGCGACAACTCACCTCGAAAAACCGCGACGTGGCTCGCGCCTCTTTGAGCAGCCCGGGTGACCACGTCGCTCAAAACTCACACAACCACTCATTCTCCTATAAATACCCCTCAAATTCCACCCATTTGAGACTTATGCGAGTGTCCGCCCCTCTTTTCTCCTTTAAAATTCTCGACTCGACTTCTTAAGTCACAACCCGACGCGTATTTACGACCTACCGATCGTAAATACAAGCCTTACACATTGTTTGGTACCATCATCGTGCATTAAATCACTTGACTGACCATTTCGACCACTACACCGTCACAAATATTAAATCACTCTTTTTACTTACCAAAACGGTTTTAAACCGATTCTTTTCTGATCAAACGAGTTGTTACACTTACGTCGGTCACTCGCCATAACCAAACATGTAAGTATGAGGGTGTAAAAATCCTCTTTTATTATGTTTTCATTTGTTTCATGACTATAACATGCTAAAACGTGCATAACATGAACCAAAACATGGAATAAACGAGCCAAAACTGATTTTTGGCCGGAGATAGAAGCCCCTTAGGTCGCCAGCTTGCCCGCGCTTAAATGGAGTGTCCAGGTCAGAGATCAACCGTGTTTGTTCTCGTCATTTCCCTTTAATCCATTTTCATATTTGTAATCGGTTTTTACCATTCCAAATATTTTCGAACCCTTTTTATTTTATTTCATTTGTTTTAACCATAATACATTTTTCACCCTTGGTTCGTCATACCATGACGGTTAAATCCGTGTTTCGGTGACAATATTTGGTTAATGACATTTAAAAGGTATTTTAAAACCTTTTATTTCATTTCTTTACATTTCTAAAAGCAAACATATTAGTCCCCAACACAAAGTCATCCTTGGTTCTACATACCATGCCGGATTTTAACCCGGGTACGATGATGAGTATCGACTAATTACATTCAAATGGACTTAAAACAATTAGTCCATAATTACTTTCAAAACTATTCATGTCAAGTTTGTCAAATTGAAGCCGACACCGAATATTATCAAAATAATGATGATTATTCGAGTCTAGTTCTTCAAATTAACAAATGCGGTCTAAACGACCCCCTTCAAATCAAACCGGGTTCAAATACCCATTTTCAACACGTTTTATTACGTTTTCTAAAAAGTCAGAACACGGCACATAAACCGTGGGCTAACCCGCGCCTAAACAGGCCCTCCATTTCTCATCTTCAAAACCAGGAAGAGGCCCCTTACACCGTCGGCTGGCTCGCGCCTCATATAACCGTCTGGTACAGGGCATGTTCCCTTCCAGTATTAGTCTAGGACGATCCCGACTCCGGTTAGCCCGGATATAGGACGGATCAGATGACTATTCGAAATCGTATTTGCAAAACACTTTACTAAGACAAATGGATCATGTTATGCACCCTAAACCTAATACGGTAAATGGAAGTTTAATTTCCGTCTTGCATGCAAATCAATCATTAATCCAACTCGACATCTTATACTTGATACTTGGATTAAATCAACCGACTTAGAAAGCTCTCACATGTTAGGTTTAAATTATTGAATGCGCATTCATGCATTTAAACCGTTTTATCAGCTTTTGCATTTAACCAACCAAGATCGATCAGTAGAGGCCGCTACCGTGGGCGGGATTGGGTGTCTGATTAAAGGGCTTCCCAATACGTACTTTCACCTCTTACTCAAAAACTTTGGATAGTGGACGACCTTATCCAGGGCGTACGAGAGTCATTTTAGAGATAGGATGCTAAAGAGGGACGATTTCCTTATCTTTCGTACCTATGTCAAACGCTGCTTTGTGCTTCGATTTGACCGAGGTATAAATTGGATTTCGAACGGGTTCCAGGCATCCCACAAATGCTTGCTGGCGACTCCGAACATCTCTGAAGAGTCTATCACACCCGAAATACTCGAGAGGGGGGGGGGGGGTGAATTGAGTATTTAAAAATTATGCCTACTTTTTATTTTATATCGAGGTAATTAATTACTTAAAGTTTATTGATTAAACTTTAACTAATTAACTAAATGATTATGAACGTAATGAAATGACTGAAATGAAAGATGCAAGGACACACGATATTTGAAGTGGTTCAGCTTCACACGTCGAAGCCTACATCCACTATTCTCGATTAATAATTTTAGTACCTTACTCCGGATTACAAAATTATCAACCCAACTCGTATAGTTAACTCTAACTATAACTCGATTTGAATATCACTAGATATTCGATTTGACTATCTTAAGTTACTAAGAAAGCACTTGATTGTTCTTCTAAGTGTTCACACAATTGAACGAGTAAGAAACAATATGAAGTACTATTATCTTATGACATAATCTTAAGAAAGATAAGCAATTTAAAGAGCACGACTTTTCGCAATATTTTCAAAAACAAAACAATAAGACAATTAAGATTTAAACTCAAATATGTTTTGCAAGGATTGTTGTATTTCGAAAAGCTTTCATAAATAAGAAATGATCAAGTGTATTTATAGTAGAAGAGAGAACTAGGGTTTGCACGAAACCCTAGGATGCCGTGAGATAGGCGGCAAGGATTACAAGAGATAATACTTTATCTCTTTCCTAATTTAATCCAAGATATTATAGTTTAGGTAAATAAGATAAAAGTAAATCTTATTTGTTTCTAAAACTATATCTTTAAGATGTTTGGATAAGTAAACAAATCAAATCATATATTATAAAGATAGGAAAATATCTTATATAAATATAAGCTAGATTTGATTAGATAGTTTACTAATGCACAACCACTAACACGCCCCTAACGGTTTTACAGCTCACGACCGAAACCCTAGGCCCGTGCTTATCTTGGATAGAAACCGATCTTCTTGGATTAGGGTTAGGTTAAATAGACTAGCAAACCCTAGGTAGCATGACGACCCATAAATCGTTTTATTAACCAATAGAGATATGCAATTTACCTATTATAACAACCCATAATTCAACTCTACTATATACACAAATGATTTCGAAATATGTTTAAAGAATTTATCCTTTGAAAAATGATTTTAAAACTATTAAAATCGTGCTATTAAAATGCTACCTAAAGTTATAGTAGAAACAGCTATAACTTTAAGTTTGGTGAGTAAAGTTATAGGTGAAATAGCTATAGCTTTACTTTCCCAATATTCTTATCTTAAGATACCGTCATCAGATGAAGACCTATACTAACTAATCTTCCTGGAGATCTTCAGTAAAGGATCTTCTCTTTATCTTGACCAAAAGCTCTTCATCTTGAGCTTTGTTAAAGACTTGATCTAGCCTTTTGCTTGAATGATCATCATACTTGAAACTTGTTACAGTTGCTTATGATGCTTTAAGAATCTTCAATGTTATAGCTCAAGCTGCTATAACATTACTTGAATGATGCCTCACAAATCTTTAATGTTATAGCTAGGAATGCTATAACATGACTTGCTAACTTGTAAACCTAAGTTAATCTGACAAAGACTAAACAAAAGATTACGAGCAAGAGTTTATACAACACGAGGCACACACTTATCATTATCAAAACTTAATCATATATCTATATGGTCCAACAAATTCCCCCTTTTTGATGATGACAAGTCTCTTACGATTTGTGACTAATTGTAAGTTCCCCCTCAACATAATACTGTAAAAGTCATAGACAATTGAATGTCAGAACAATCACTTATATACAAAGTATAGCATCTATGGACCTTAAGAGATTAAAGGTTCCGACAAGGAGCAAGCTTAGACAAATACTTAAGTCACAAGAATTTTCTTCCCCCTCTTGACATCATCGAAAAGACGAGAAAAGACATAAAACAACTAGAATGATATGGTTCGAGACACGTATTAAGCATGCAAGGAAATATTATAAAACGAGAAAGTAATCTACATTAACATGCCAAATAGAAAATAAGTGTACTACAAACCAAACTAGTCTAATTGCCAATTGGGCCGAATAAGAAGCAAGTGTTTAAGCCAAATGGGCCGAATGAAAAGCAAGCCAAAATGGGCCGAATTAGACAATTATACAAAATATAAAGTCTAATAAAAGAAAGGAAAGGAAAAGAGGAGGACGGGTTTAAGGATTGTCACGTTTCATGACATTGGGGTTGACATAACCGGGACGAGTCCTAAACTCAAGAGAGTCAAGACGATCAAAGCATGAACGGACATGGTTAGCTTGTGCCGTGAGACACCGCTCAAAATTAAGCACTTTCAATGACAAGGCTTGGGTAGCCTCGTAAACAACCCGCATATCCTCATGCATAGCCTTCCCTTCACGCCACAAAGCCCCACCTTGACTAGCTAAGTTAGCCAATGAACTAAAATGACGAACACATTCTTTGGCCGCCCTAGCCGCATCCTTAGTCATAGCATCACCCCTTGCTTCCAACCCATGCAAATAAGACAAGACTTCACCAAGATCCGAACCCTTCGAACCCGAAGCCCCATTCTTGTCTTGTCCAAAACCCGAGATCAACTCCGCAACCATCTTATTTTGCGCATCCATTTTCTCACAAATACTTGCCATAAATGATTCCAATTTTTGTTCAACAACCGGGACCACATCCGACGATTTCTCCACCACATTCCCTTTTGCCAAGAACACCAAATCCGGTCCAATGGCACCCATCTTCATCAATTTAAGATGAGTGTCACACATCTCATCTTTCACCTTTACACCATAGCTAGAAATCCCAATCACTCCTTTTTGTTCCAAAAGCCGAGAGACCCACATTCCATACGGTAAATCCAAAGTAGTATAAAACTTTTCCTCAGTGACACAAATACTTGTTTGAACAATTTTATGAAACATAAGACGAGGAAGACTAACTTTGGATCCTTCAAGCCACTTAGACAACAACACCATCTCATAACTTGACAACTTATCACGACCACCCCTCCTTGGAACAACCGTGTTCCAAATGAAATTATGAAAGAATTTCAATTTTGGGGTAAAAGGCCCTGCAAGCATGTTACTTGACCCCGTAGCATCAACATCAAACGACTTCTTAATTTTAAACTTTTCTTCCTCCGTCACATCTCCCCACTCCGCACTCGGATTTATTTCGATCCCATCATCAGGGACTGAAAACAGAGTACAAAAATCGGCAAGGGAGATTTTGACTTCGGAATCAGTCACCACCGCATGCAACACATTATTTTTGACGGAGACGGAAGAATAAAATTGGATTACCTCAATAGGATAAACCGGACCAACAAAGGAACAAACTTTCTTCCATTCTTGAAAATTCAAGAAATCCTTTAAAAATTGCAAAGCTTCGATTTTCCATACCACTTTTCGGAGTAGAAACGACCACCATGAATACCGTACCGCATAACAAAGTTGACAGGGGTTCTTTCATCCGCGGTGAGTCGAAGCTTATCAAGCCCCATTGATGTTGCATTCGGCATGTATTCTCGAAACATTGCCCTTTGATGACCTTCTTGAGTAGCTACAACCTCGGTCTCTTCCACCGAATCTTCAAACCCTACGGCCTTCTTTTTCCCTTTATTTAACTTCCGTCTTTTCCCTTCTAAGTTAGGATCAACCCGGTTATGATCGGGGTTAGTTGGTTTTTGGTCTGATGAAGGTGAGGGAGTTTTGATAGGGACATAGGTTTTGTTGCATGAAGGTTTGGAGGACCCGGTTCGAGTTGTGGACCGAGTTGAGGGCGAGTGGAAACGAGTTGAGGGAGGAGTCATGATGATTATAGGATTTTGGAGGTTGAGTGTGTAGAAAAATCTAAAGGTAATTCTTTGGTTTTTGTGGGTGATTGTGACGGTAGGAGGTGAGTATTTATGGGAGTAGTTGTTTAATTATGGTAAAAGAGTTGTAAGGGAATTAGGAAAGTGGAGGTGACGTGTGGAGAGGGAGTTAGGTAAGTTTTTTATTTTTTTTAAGATACTTACCATAGAATAAACAAGTGGTTAGGGTAAATTGTTTAAAAGATATGACAAGATATGGTAAGATATGGTTAGAGATAAAGTTGTGGGGAATTTCGGTTTTGGCAAGAAATTGGAACAATTGGTTACGACTTTTGGTTCATAATAAAACTTAAAATTTACATGACTAGAAAATGGAATATTCTCATAATATAATATAACATTTAACATAAATAAACTTGCAACGAAAAATACGGACACAGTCATACAATCTCGTCAAATCTAGTCAGTCATATAGAGAATAAAATATTTGTGACAAGTTTAGTTGCCACCAATTAAACCAATTTCCAACCGTAAAATATCAAAACGTTCTCTATCCAATGCTTTGGTAAAAATGTCAGCCCATTGTTTTTCCGTACTACAAAATTCCAGTCTTATGTTGCCCTTATCTACATGATCCTGTAGAAAATGGTGTCTAATGTCTATATGCTTAGTTCGTGAGTGCTGTGCAGGATTTTTAGATATAATTATAGCACTCGTGTTGTCACATAAAATAGGTATACACCCTACATTAACACCGTAATCACATAGTTGTTGTTTAAGCCATCAGAGTTGAGAACATACCAGTCCAGCAGCAATGTATTCAGCTTCAGCAGTAGATAATGGAACAGAATTTTGCTTCTTTGACCCCCACGTGATAATACACGGTCCAACAAACTTGGCTATGCCGGAAGTACTTTTTATGTCAAGTGAACAACCTGCATAATCTGCATCTGAATACCCTATGAGATCGAAATTACACTCAAGAGGATACCACAGATATAATATAGATATACCAATTAAATACTTCAAGATTCTCTTAACTGCGATCATATGCGATTCTTTAGGGCACGATTGGAATCGAGCACATACGCATACACTAAACATAATATCCGGACGACTTGCAGTTAAATAAAGAAGTGAACCAATCATACCTCGATAAGTCATTTCATCAACAGACTTACCGTTTTCATCCAAGGTCAACTTCTTCTCAGTACCCATAGGAGTTGGCTTAGAATTAGAATTTTCCATACCAAATTTCTTGATTAGCTCCTTGATGTATTTCTGTTGGTGTATCATAATTCCTTCTGAAGTTTGTTGAATCTGGAGTCCAAGGAAGAATTTAAGTTCTCCCATCATGCTCATCTCGAATTCTGAGGTCATTAAATCTGAAAAATACTTGCATAAACAATTATTAGTTGAACCAAAAATAATATCGTCAACGTATATTTGTACAACTAATAGATCAGAATCCTCAATTTTCAGGAATAGGGTTTTATCGACAGATCCTCTTTTAAAACCACTTTCTAGAAGATATTTTGACAATCTGTCGTACCACGATCTCGGAGCATGTTTCAAATCATACAGAGCTTTATCTAAATTGAAAACACGGTTTTGAAACTTGCTATCGAGAAATCCTGGGGGTTGTTCAACAAAAACCTCCTCATTCAAATAACCGTTAAGAAAAGCTGTTTTAACGTCCATTTGAAAAAGTTTAATACCTTTATGAGCAGCAAATGCTATTAATAGTCTAATAGCTTCAAGTCTGGCTACGGGAGCGAAGGTCTCATCATAATCAATTCCTTCTTGTTGATTATACCCTTGTACAACCAATCTAGCTTTATTTCGAACAATAACTCCCGTATCGTCCAACTTGTTTCTAAAAATCCATCTCGTACCGATAACCGTTCGGTCTTTAGGTCTTGGAACCAAATGCCACACTTTGTTTCGTTCGAACTGTTGAAGCTCTTCTTGCATTTCAACGATCCAATCTGGTTGGGCAAGTGCTTCTTTGATATTTGTTGGCTCAATGGTTGACAGAAAGGAGTAGAAGGAGCAAAAGTTGTTAAATCTTCTCCGAGTTCGAACGCCTTCAATCAAACTTCCTAGGATGGTTTCCATTGGATGGAAATCCTTATATTTCCATTTCTTTGAAACATGAGGCACATCTTCATCTGAACTAGTTTCATCATCTTCGAATGGTCGGGGTTCATGACTTGTTCCCCCTAAATCCAAGCCTGGGGTTATGACAGAATCAGTTATAACATTGGACTTAGTTTGTTGATTTGGAGTTAAAGTTATAGCTTCATCAGTTATAACCTTATTCTCTAAATTCTTAGATTGAGAAGAGGTTTTAGTATCATTAACTAAACTCTCAGTTCTCTTTCCTTTATCATTCGAAGGGCTTCTTTGTTCATCATTTGTGCCCTCAATTTCTTTATCTTCGTCATCCAATTCTGGAAGTTCATCCCTGGATAGTCGGAAATCAGGTTCGTTCAAATCTTCTTCCTTATCCTGTTCAGCTTTGTCAAACATATTATTTTCATCAAAAACAACATGGATACTTTCTTCGATGCATAAGGTTCTCTTATTAAAAACCTTATATGCTTTACTATGATTAGAATAACCTACAAACACCGCTTAAGTAAACAGGGATCGAATTTACTTAATATATTTTTGCCATTATTATGAACAAAACATTTGCTCCCGAAGCAACGTAGATGTGATACGTTAGGTTGACGTCCCCTAAGAAGCTCAAAAGGAGTCTTCTTGAGAATAGGTCTAATCAAAGCTCGATTATGAACATAGCATGCAGTACTAATAGCTTCAGCCCAGAAATTTCGAGGTAGCCCACTACACAATAACATTGTGCGTGCCATATCCTCCAATGTTCTATTCATACGTTCAACAACACCGTTTTGTTGTGGGGTTCGTGGTGCCGAAAAGTTATGCCCAACACCATTCTCCCTAAAATATTCTATAAACGCATGATTATCAAATTCGGTGCCATGATCCGTACGAATGGAAACTAATTTTGATTTATACTTATTTTGGGCAAGCTTCATTAGAACTGCAAATTCTTCGAAAGTCTCATCTTTTGAATTGAGAAAGATTGGCCAAACAAATCTAGAATAGTCATCAAGTAGAACGAAGACATACCTGGATCCACCTCTACTTCTTACCTTCATTGGGCCACAGAGATCCATATGCACGAGTTCTAGTGGTTCATTGGTACTTACCATCCTCTTGGGTTTGAACGATGATCTCACATGTTTGCAACGAGCACATGAATCACATAAGGTTTCTTGATCGAATTTGATTGAGGGAAGTCCTTCAACCAAATCCCACTTCTTTAGCTTATTCAATGTAGTTGAATTTATGTGAGCCAATCTTTTGTGCCAAAGGCATGGATCATCTGCCGTTACTTTCATGCATGTGAATGATATAGTAGGAATATTATTTAGGTCAATCATATAAACATTCCTTCTACGGTGTCCTTCAAGCACAACACTACTTGTTCCTTCAATTATTATCCGACAGGAATCTGAATGAAAGACAACTTTATTTCCTTTCTCGCATAATTGAGAGATACTCAGTAAATTGTGCTTGAGACCACTAACAAGATAAACATCACTAATTGCATGAGAAGAGGATATTCCAACTTTACGAACAACGATGATCTTACTCTTCTTGTTGTCACCAAATGTGACCTTACCTCCATCGAAGGGTTCAAGTGAAGAAATAGATTTACATCTCCAGTCATGTGCCTTGAGCATCCACTTGAAGGAAAAGTAGATCTATATACTTAACATATTCATATATGTTTTAATTTAATTTGTCATAAAATTAACAAATGATCTTATGCATGCAAACAAATAAACAAAATAAGGAAGAAACATCCATTCTTACATTGGATTTTCGGTTCAAATGGGCACAAGAGAGATCACCTTTCTCTCTTGTTCTTGAGCTTTCCTTTTGGATGAACAAAGACCCAAGTGTAGGATCTCTCCCAAGGATTTATACCCAAAGCTGACTCTTAATAAAATTAATACTATGAATACTAGATAATATTAATTTTGTAGAAAAATGACCCAAAAATATTATAGACACTTAATATTTTCGGTTTTATGGGAGGAGGAAGAAGGAAGTTTTTATCTCTCTAAAACTCAAAGTTTTTTATGAATAATGAATGAATAATACACTAACTACATTTTAGTGTATTTTAGGTGAAAATAAGATGAAAAACGAAAGTGGTTTTGTCATCTCAAAAACCGGGTGGAGGGGTGGATAGGAGGGAGCCAATGCATGCTAGAATTGTTCTTTACAATGAGCAATAGGTTGCAAGGCTAGTCTATAATGCAAATGATTGTGTTTTCCATTAACTTAATCAAACACAATATTTAGCCTAATCCTCCCCTAATTTCGGTACCTTCATAAAATGGAACCCATTTTATTTTTGTCAAATTTGTCAATATGTCACATATCATATGTAACATAAATTTGTTATGTATTTTTAACATATTAAAAATCAACGTATTAATAAAATACGTCATATACAAAAAATCGACTTAGTAATTCATAATTACTTGTACCAAAATATTTCTCCAATTATAAATCACAATAAATTGTATTTATAATAATTCATTCAAATTTAATTGTTTCCTTAAACAATAATTTCATCTGAGTAATGATACAATTCGATTACTCAGACCGTATCTCATTTAATCAAATTTAAATGTGGTACGTAAATTTTACTTCCAAAATCGTCCGTCAATTTTCAAGTAATTTAATTGACTCGTAACGTTATACGATTAATTAAATGATCAATTAAGAGTGTTGCCCTATAGGTATGACCTAGGGGATCAACTGATCACCACCGTCGCACGACAGCAATGTCAAACTCTAGTCAGCCAATCATTACCAATATATGTTGATCAGTTGACAGTAAAATATTACTTCCCAATTGTATTCTTTATAATGAGACTTAAACATGTGATCATCATGATCAACAGTTGTGATCGCATTATTGTCGGAGGACACATATTCCAACAATCTCCCACTTGTCCTCGACAAGTGTGCGTCACCAATTCTCTTGTCCTATTACTATCTCCCACTCAATGCAAGGTGTCTTTCAGTTCGTACTTGCAAGTGATCATATCGAGAGTGGTTTCCTCGATCTGGAGAATAACTGATTGACCGGATTTATCTATCATAGATACCTTCCGAGCGTGGCCACGCATTTCTAGTTCATTACTCCTCGAGTGGCCCTGAGATATTGTTATAACCCTGACTAGGGACGGACAATTCCTATCTCAGTCATTCCCTTCGACTAGCCACAGCCATCATAACCCAAAATATGCCCATTTGACCTCATTTACGAAGGTCGTTGTAACACAAATCAAAGTTAATCTGAAACTGTGCCATCTTAGGCGAATAGTCTTTAGTCAAAAGAATCGACTCATTTGAATACTACAGCAGCTCTCGCCACGACCAGGCTATATAAATTTGCCAGAACTCTATAAGCGGTCATAAGGCCCGACAAAATGTTCCTAACAGTCTGCCTATGTGATCGACTAGTCATGTCACATGACTCTATGGCACTTGAACTTGCCATCAATCACATCACACTCTAGTCACTTCGAGACGTCACCTCATACAAGTAACTATGGGCAAATACAATGTTAATCCATGTTCACTTTAACGGGGTTCAATTGTCTCCACAACCCGTTTGGATATAACAATGCATAAGGTGAGTTAATAATAACTCAAATGACAAATGTCGACATCACACTCGGGTAGTCAATACCATATTACAACCTTGTGATGCAAATCGTAAGTGTATAAACACTTGTTGATTGCAATAGAAGTTTAACATGTCATGTGTCCATGTGTTCAAACTTCTTATAATCGCATTTTCCTTTACATTCATGTTCTCTCTCATAGCATGAATCTTACCAAGTACACATCAAGGTTCCCGACGTCGGTTTTGGTTCTTTATCTTGAAAGAACTTCCTTATCGATTATCACATAACGAACGAATTTGTGGTGAATGATATAACTTGTACTGATCAAGTACTCCATCCACACACAATGCACTAGGTACATGTTTTTGTAGAGTCTTGCAACAATTTGTCAAGATTATTAGCCTAGCACTTCTTACAAGTCCTAGCTTATTTAGGAAAGATTAGTTTTGAGTAACTTCTTATTCAACTAAGTATCTTTCAAATAACCTCTTATTTCTCCTTTTGATTTGAAAAGTTTAGGATTTTCACAAATCTTTACGTGTGTTTGAACTTTCCATAATATGTGCAACCTCTTAACACATAATAGAGTATTCCGTCAAACACCGAAATCGCTCATCGGATTCTACTCGAGAATTCATGACGTTTCTATTATGGCTTACCAATGAATCATCATGCTCTTATGCATATGATTCACCATTGGACATGTGCATGATTATTCTAATGGCGGAAACATTAGTTACTAATAATCATAAGATCAACCGTTCATAGGTTCAATGAACGACCATGACTGCTAATGGCAATTCCATTTTCATCTACATGAATAACCTATGTGTATGTTGATATGATGTGTATCTCTTAATACAAATCCAATATTTCTTGTCATAATTGGATTCATCATAGTCCAAATTCCTCCAGAATTGAAAACTCAAATACTTCTTTGTGAAAGAAGATATTAGCTCGTCATTCCTAATAAGTAATGAGTTGTAAACATTCAAAGGATGATAGCTCCCACTAAATTCCATGTCTTCACATGATAATTTCTAATGCTCCCACTTAATTCCACATGTTTCGAAATTGATCACTCAATTGAACACATTTCAAAATTTGGAATATATGTTGCTTTGCAAAGTTATTAAGATGAAACCATATATGTTCCCATCATATCCTTTCAAAATTCCTATTTCGAAGAGGTCTCATTTTAACCTTATGGAAAGAGATTTTAAATCTCTAACACACTCATGTCATAATGATGTGTGGCAATGTCATTTATTAAATATAAGTAATATCTAATACACATCCTTCAAAATATCCCTTTTAGAAGGAGGTTTTAACCAATTCATTTTCATAATGAGGTTAAGTAATGACATCTGCATGGTTTAAAACTTTGGCTATTGAAGATATCGGTATATCAATCCTTGGAACCTCTAGTCATAAATATCGCTTATTACTAGGATGTTACATTGATTCATTTAGGCTCTTAAGTAAATCTCAAGGTTGAAACTATTGGTCAAAATTTCATAAACTTAGTCAAAACTCTAGTTAAGACTTTACATTAGTCATTTTGTTCCAAAACTTTCTTTTGGTCTCCTCGTGTAGTTATCTTAAGAATATGATCTTTCGATTACTTCACTTGGTCTTTTTAGTCATATAGAACTTACTTGAGACCATAGATCTCATCTATTTGGTATACTATGTGAATAGATATACCCTTCATTCAAATCATTCTACCTTGCGTAGATCTCATTTACACAAGTACACAAATTTATCTTGTCTCGTGTGTTGTGTCCTCATTTTTCTCCCACTCTATCTTTAGAATAAATACACTATAGATTCAAATATAGCATATGAGACACAAATAATGATGTTGAAGTTATAAGGAGAACTATCTCATAGATTGACTAATATTTCATATGTGTACTTGGTGATTGACATACCTTTAAGAGACTTCGTAGACTCAAGGTAACTTTGTAAATGATCATACACAAGCCTTAAGCATGTGGACATATAATGAAACCCGTCATTATATTTGTCTATTAGATCACTTTAAGTTATATGTTTCTAAGAGTAAGCATTTAAAATGAATTTTAGAACAAAAGGATAAAATGATAAAACGGGTGACTTGGGTTGCAAACCAAGTCACCATTATCCAAAATACAACCCATTATCCAAAATACCTTTCCATGTCGAACACGGAAACTTAAGGTTCTAATATTCAAAACATGAATAAAATAAGACAATAAAAAGCGAAGCTCCATGAAAGCTATTCCTAGCTCCTTGATGGTTTCTTATGATTGCTTTTCTTTTCCCTTGTCTTTGCTTGGTGGAGGCCCTATTACTAGTAGAAATAAGGCAATTGGCATCGGCACAGTGGCATCGGTTCTACTAATAACCGATGCCAAATGTACTTTAAGGGGATAGTGGCATCGGTTGTTACTAAATAACCGATGGCATGATCATTTCTTAGGTACTGGCATCGGTTACTTAAACAACCGATGTCAATTTAGTTAGGGTTATATACATTACTCTGTATCATTTCGTCCCCTCCTTCCCCTCATTTATGCACAGTCCTTCCTTACCCACTCCCCTTACAATTAACCACCACCACAACCGCCACCACGCACATCTCCCTTCGCCGCCTCCCCTTACCCTTACCAACCTCCAGTATAACTAAACGCCTCAAATATGACATGCGTACTTCATAACTACACTTCTTACACAACCCCACTCAATTCTTGTCTCCCAAAATCCCTAATCTTCTTTAACCCTTTCTCTTTCTCTCATCTTCTCCCTTTCATCGGACCACGCGGCCTGCTGGATCTCGCCTGAACCTATCCAGAGTCGGCGCCGCTTGTCCCTTTCAATCTCCCTATTTCTCAGGTATTTTTTCCTCTCCTTTATTTGTTTCATGTTTATTTAGGGGTGAATTTAGGATTTAGGGCTGATTCGAATTTGATTTTGGCAGAATTTTTATGGTTTGTTTCTATCTTTTCCTCCTCCTCTTTTCCTATTCTAGGTATTATATCTCACTTGAATAAGTTCAGTTTAAATGGCTAGGGTTTTAAGGAAAAAATTGTTCAATTCTAAATTAATTTGTACACTACTAAATTAGTTGATATAGGCTGACCTTTGTGTTTCATTTCCAGTTACTTGTATACAATTCAAACACAAAAATGAAGCTGACCTTTGTGTTTGATTTCCAGTTACTTGTATATACAATTCAATCCTGTAAATGACGATTATTTCATCAGCGGCTCACTTGATGCTAAGGTCATGGTTTGGAACGTGTCTGGAAGACGGGTTGTTGATTGGACTGACCTCCATGAAATGGTTACTGCTGCTTGTTATACTCCAGATGGCCAGGTTCAGTCACTTCTTACTTCTCTTTTCTGACACATGTTAGCAATTCAGAAGAATGATTGTCTGCCATATCCATCCTGTGGTTTCTGAAAAGATTTCCTGAATGATGGAATTTTCTATTCTGGAACTGATTGAAATGTAAATAAACCAATAGTCCATTTATATGTCCAACACTAGACATTTGGACACATTTAGTATTTTGATACTTGATTAAAATTGAAGGATTTTTTATAAGATAGCTGATAAGACATTAAGACATGAACTTGAGTTGGATACCCGTAACTAAAAACAAAGTTGTTTCTGCAGGGTGTTGCTGTTGGCTCTCACAAAGGGAACTGCCGGATGTATAGCATAACAGGTGGAGTATGAGTTTCCTTTCTGACAAAAGAGTTTGATAGAAAACAGGCTTTCTAATTCTACAAACTGTAACATGGGTTTTAATTTTATGATGCAGATGGGTAACTTAATCAATTAAGCCAGATTGATGTCCAGAACAAGAAGAAAGCCGCTCCAAAGAAGATAACTGGCTTTCAGGTACTTGTATACAAGTAACTGGAAATCAAACACAAAAATTGTGCAACTCTGATAACTTCTGCTCAATCTGCCATTGATGTGTAACTTAGTTGATATTTTTGCTGAAATCAACTAAGCTTCACTTATTTTGTTCGATATGTGGATTCGTCAAAATTAGGCTGTTTTTTACTAGTCTTGATTGTATAAATGTGATTTTTTTTTTTAACTCCAAGTAATTCCTTGAGTTGGTACTCAACATTTATCGTACCTTTTATTTATGTTTTACGTGTATTATGCTTTAGAAAACATATCCTGGTTATTTTAAACACGGAGATTGTACAACCTTCTAGGCAGCAAACAATCTCTTTATTTTATACGGCTATTTGTCTCTTATATATGTTTCTTGTTCTGATGCAATGATGCTTATGTTCGTCTATTGCATTTCAGGTACTTCTTCTACTGCATGAATGCATACTTGAAGAGGATAGGCAAACAAGAATCAACATGACTAATAGTGTTGTCTGAAACTGGGGGTATAGTTTTTGATCTCATTTCTCTTGAGTTTTATATTATGTGGATAGGCAAAAGAAGGTCTTGTATAATGATATACAATTTCAAACCTTCAAAGGACTATTGTTCTTGTCTGGCCGACAAGGTTTATTTTGTTGTTCTTATGAAAACAAAAGACCCCTCGAATAATAAGATATTTAAAAAAATAAAAATCGTACCACAACCGCCTGGTGTTAGAGTTCGTTGCCATTGTGCTTGGTAGAAGAATTGAGGTCAGTGTAGAACATCAATTTCTTCAACGATGATGTAAGAATGTAGTTTTTGTTGTTCAATTTAGTTGAGTATTTGGTTGTCATCCACAAAATCCTTATCATTAATCATGATAGTATGCCATTGGTGTTGCGTATAGGTTTTTAAGAAATGTAATATTAGCAACCTCTAAAATTTTTATGTTTCCTTATATTGCTCAATTGTCTGGCCTTTTAGAACGTACAACAATTACGAAGAATTGGTAGTATAAGCGAGACTCTCCTGCTATGGCCTTCTCTCAGACATTTTCACGAACTACAACAAAAGTGGAAGAATAGGTTCGTTTAAGAGGAGAATGATGCTACAATTGTGGAAGAAGAGGTTCGTTTAAGAGGAGAATGATGGATTAGAGTGGATAACTGTGTGAGCCTATGAGGTAATATAAGCGAGACTCTCCTGCTAATTCTAAACCTAAGTTGCTGCAACTTAAATAACTTCTATTCTTTTAATTGGAGTAGATTTATGAAGAAAATCTTCATGTGTTATACTGGTGTCAATGCTCCCTGCTATGGTACTTATGGTTCTTGTTGTCTCAAAACTGATTTTATACTGATGATGTTGTTGTTCTCTTCGTGCGATTTGGTTAGATTGGTGGAATGATGATTCAATTTTTACCTTTTATGGCTGCATTACTGTGTAAACTGTTAAGATACTGCCAAGTCCTGACTCTCTTTTAACTTGAGCATGCAGATACTTTACTGTAATATTGGAAATCCTCAATCTCTTGGCCAGCATCCCGTTACTTTCTTCCGTGAGGTTAGTATTGTATATCAAGTGGTCATCAATTGTACGTTATTGTCAGTAGAAATTGTTAATGATAATAATTTAACTGGACGCTACTAGGTCCTTGCTCTATGTGATCATCCATATCTTTTGAAGAGGATTGAAACACGAGGACTATTCAGGTAACCGTGATATAACCTAATTTTCTTCCTTTTTTCTTGTGGCTTTCTAGTAGTGAGTCAGCCCGACCGTCTTATAGTTGACGCCATTTGCTTAGGTAGGATACAACTCTTGACGTGTTATATGCCTAGGAAACTGTTTAAGTAGGCAGTTTAAGTTTGCTGTTCTCTTTGTGCGAATTGGTTAGAAATCTGAGTGAGTGTGGCCTAGACTTTGGATGTGAGGCCAGCAAAAGCTCATTTGTTTGTGCGTATCCTTTGAGCAATGTCCTTTGAGTAGTATTTAATCTATAAATTGTTTCAAGTAGTTTATTTCTCTTTCTAAGTTGTAGTTTAGTTAATCATTATGTTGTTCTTGTTTACGGTGTGCAGGTTCAGCAATTACACCCGAAGAGATGAATGAGGTTCGGGAGCTTTGGGCTCTATTTTGTAACAAAAATATACAATGTAGTGAACGGTTGATTTTGATACTTGAATAGTTATGGGTTTTTTTGTATGTGATTTTGTTGCCGGATACAATTTCTTGAATGGCTGTAATTTATTTGGATTTCTTGGTATTGAACTTATGAAATTTGGATTGCTCAATTTATAATTGTCGAATATTCTATATCGTTTAGAAAATAAAATAATGCAGGTATGATTGTCGAAATAGCCAATAACTTATTTATTGGCTAGGCACAAATTTTTTTTATTGTTGTAATTGATGATTGACATCGGTTCTTAAGTTACAACCGATGCCAATAATGCAAAAAATGGCATCGGTTTTTATGGTACAACCGATGCCAATATGTGTAAATTGCCATTGGTTAGAACCGATGCCAATTGAATAACAACCGATGCCAATATGTGTAAATTGTCATCGGTTCATGAACCGATGCCAATTCAAAAAAATGTCATTGGCATCGCCCGCAATGGCATCGGTTGGGAACCGATGCCAATCACTGTTTATAACCGATGCCAATTGCATTAATTGTACTAGTGTATTTACAATAAAAAGGGCGATACATTATCAGAACTTTGTATCATAATACCATAGTTGAATTAGAAACATAAAAGAAAGGATAGTCATTTACCTACTGGAGTAATCTTTCCAGCCTTAATATCACCAAGGTATTTGGAACAATTTCTTTTCCAATGTCCCATACCATTACAATAATGACATTTATCAAGAGGACCCTTCTTGATTTTTGAAGTGCTAGCTTCACAAGTCCTAGCTTTGGTGAATGTGGGAGCTTGCTTCTTACCTTTCCTCCCATTCTTCTTGAACTTCCCCTTACTTTTAGTGCTTATGTTTAGCACATCCTTTGGGGGTTCACATTTAACCCCATGTCCCTTTCGGCTTGCACAAGTAACTTGTGCAATTCTTCAAGAGACACATCCTTGTCTTGCATGTTAAAATTCACCCGGAATTGAACGTATGCTTTGACTTTGGACAAGGAGTGTAGAATCCTATCTACAATGAGTTCTTTGGGGATTTCAACCTTTTGAATTTTCAAGGTCTCGACAAGCTCCATGAGTTTGAGCACATGAGGGCTAACCTTTTGGCCCTCTTTGAAGTCGAGATCAAAGAATGCCGCGGCCGCCTCATATTGGACGATCCGCGGAGTTTGTGAAAACATTGTCACAAGCTTGGAGTAAATCTCATTAGCATTGCCCATTTTAAAGGCTCTCCTTTGGAGATCCGCCTCCATCGCAAATATCAAGACATTTTTCATTGCGGCGGACTCCTTTTGGTAAGCCTCATATGCTTCCCTAGTGGCGGCGGTCGACCTAGTAGTAGGTTCGGGTGGAGAGGCCTCGGTAAGGTAACGAAGCTTGTCGTCACCTTGGGCGGCCAATTTGAGTTGGGCATCCCAATCGGAGAAATTTGACCCATTCTTTTCAAGTTTACATCGATCCATGAAGGATCGGAGCCATGATGAACTAGCGAGAGGCGTGGCGTTAGGGGTTGGTGTTGTCATTAGTTATGAGAAAAAGAAGTGGTCTACTAAACAAAATAGAAGGAGTAAAACAAATGTCGTTTTAATAATACTCGTAAAAATGTATGATTTAAACAAGTTTTATGCATTTTTCTAGTGACCTCTACCCAACTAGATAAATGATTCCAAGACCCAAATTCATATCGACTTAGGCACGGTATGGCCGATGAAACCTTTATCAATATAACTCGGTGGATTAACATTTTAATCGATTCTACTTTTAGAACTCTTGGTCGATAAAATTACTCTAATAATTATCTATAGCCCAAAACACATCCGACAAGGGCACGGTATGGCCGATGAAACCCTTATTGAAAAACTTTTGTTGAGTTCAATCCAAATTTCGAATAAATGTGTCCATGATCCAAATCCACATCAATTTAGGCACGGTATGGCCGATGAAATCCTCATTAACATGAACTCAGTGGATTAACATTCATCACCCACTTCCCCTACGTAACAAGGTTTGTACCCCGGTAGGGCCGAGTGCACTCCCTCGCGAAATAGGTTTTCATGGTTTCTACTATTTGGTAAGGCTATGTCTCAATTAATTGTTTTAGCGAGAGGTCTTGTCAATTTATTATCTATCACGTTTTAAGTGAACTAAAGCGGTGAACTACGATAATTCTAATTGACACGGTCGATAAACTCGATGAGATGAGGATGCATGTTTTAGTTATGGCGATTTAGCGATGCATGTGACATATAAATAAAATGCAAACATAAAATAAATCCTAGTATGGCCTTCCTAAAATAGAAAAACTATTTAACTTTTACATATTCGGAAACCAACTCCATTGGTCCCTTGAACTTCGGTTGTGGCACACATCTCGAGGTAACACCGTCTTTATGTATCGCCATCTTGAAGAAATCCGTCTTTGGGGACTCCGAAATGAATAAAATTACACAATAAATTACATAATTTCCTATTATACATTTGTAACTAAAATAAAATAAATCTATTAAATTACAAAACGGTGATACGAGATCACAATAAAATTACAACCGAATCGATATTCCCATGCATTTCGGGAAATACCAATTAAAATCTAAGGCCATACTAAGTAAAAATTACATAATTCAAAAATTACATAAATTAAAATTATGACAATCATAAAGAAAATGCAGCATTATAATATGTATGAACATGCCCAATTTTATGCTAAATCGCCTTTAATTAGCCAATATCGTATATTACTCGGTTTTTACGGATTTGCGTGATTTCAACATTTTACAATCACAAAAATACATAAATTCATATTTATGCATAAGTTAATTACCCTAACCTCTTAGGACTCAAAATTTAGTCTTCACTAATTATTTGACCATAATTAACTCATATTTCTAAAAATTGTTCATTAATGGACCAAAAATTACAAAAATAAGCTATAAACTTCAAATAAATTCACAAAATTTCAAATAAATTCAAAATTTGAAATTTAAACTCATGAACATTCTGGAAAAATACCATGACACTCATAATGTTCAAAAACTTAGGTTAAAAATTTCGAAATTTATCCGGAAAAACAATGTTGCGGTTTATCGATTTTAACTAAATAATCATAAAAACATGAGAAAAATTATATTCATTAACTTTTCAATTTTAGATCTGAAAAATATAATAAAATGCAACATTGGACGTTTTTCCTTAGTCATAGATTATGTTTTATTAATTTTTCACTAATAATGTCACTATTTATGCTATTTTTTTTCAAAAATCCATAAATCATGCAAAAAGACTTCAATATAGCCTATTATTTTACACACATCTTTTAAAATTGCATGTGACAACATATTAAATTTCTATGACCAGATTCGAAATTTATCTCATATTAACCTATTTTTCACCTAAATCCGAATTTAATAATGAAAAATCCATTTTTCGAGCATAAGAAGTCCAAAAATTATGAACATTTAGAAGCTATCTCAAAATAATATATGTGACAATATATCCAAAAATCACTGGAAAATTCGAAGTATAGCTAATTTTAGACGAAAATGACATTTATACTCATAAAATCATATTTAAATGCCATTATTGTATAATATGAACAATAAAAATCCGTAAAATAACCAAAATATCCTAAAAATATTTTAGGACCAGAAATTTTAACATGCATGAATTAATTTCGTGATATATCATAATAACACAAATTATAAAGGTTTTATATGTTAATCTTTATAACTCGGAAAAACTTTTAACCGATTTGCATGCAAACAACCATGGCTCTTGATACCGATTGAAGGAAATGTAGATCTATATACTTAACATATTCATATATGTTGTAATTTAATTTGTCATAAAATTAACAAATGATCTTATGCATGCAAACAAATAAACAAAATAAGGAAGAAACATCCATTCTTACATTGGATTTTCGGTTCAAATGGGCACAAGAGAGATCACCTTTCTCTCTTGTTCTTGAGCTTTCCTTTTGGATGAACAAAGACCCAAGTGTAGGATCTCTCCCAAGGATTTATACCCAAAGCTTACTCTTAATAAAATTAATACTATGAATACTAGATAATATTAATTTTGTAGAAAAATGACCCAAAAATATTATAGACACTTAATATTTTCGGTTTTATGGGAGGAGGAAGAAGGAAGTTTTTATCTCTCTAAAACTCAAAGTTTTTTATGAATAATGAATGAATAATACACTAACTACATTTTAGTGTATTTTAGGTGAAAATAAGATGAAAAACCAAAGTGATTTTGTCATCTCAAAAACCGGGTGGAGGGGCGGATAGGAGGGAGCCAATGCATGCTAGAATTGTTCTTTACAATGAGCAATAGGTTGCAAGGCTAGTCTATAATGCAAATGATTGTGTTTTCCATTAACTTAATCAAACACAATATTTAGCCTAATCCTCCCCTAATTTCGGTACCTTCATAAAATGGAACCCATTTTATTTTTGTCAAATTTGTCAATATGTCACATATCATATGTAACATAAATTTGTTATGTATTTTTAACATATTAAAAATCAACGTATTAATAAAATACGTCATATACAAAAAATCGACTTAGTAATTCATAATTACTTGTACCAAAATATTTCTCTAATTATAAATCACAATAAATTGTATTTATAATAATTCATTCAAATTTAATTGTTTCCTTAAACAATAATTTCATCTGAGTAATGATACAATTCGATTACTCAGACCGTATCTCATTTAATCAAATTTCAATGTGATACGTAAATTTTACTTCCAAAATCGTCCGTCAATTTTCAAGTAATTTAATTGACTCGTAACGTTATACGATTAATTAAATGATCAATTAAGAGTGTTGCCCTATAGGTATGACCTAGGGGATCAACTGATCACCACCGTCGCACGACAGCAATGTCAAACTCTAGTCAGCCAATCATTACCGATATATGTTGATAAGTTGACAGTAAAATATTACTTCCCAATTGTATTCTTTATAATAAGACTTAAACATGTGATCATCATGATCAACAGTTGTGATCGCATTATTGTCGGAGGACACATATTCCAACACCACTATCAAGGTACCATAGGTTATTTTCTTTCACCACAACCTGCAAAATGATTAGATACAGTTTTTATGTACCCAAGCTAAGTTGGGTCCTTTGACGTTAGTCACTCTAAAAACTAGATCTTTTCTAACCCAAATCCTTTTTATAACTTTTCGTTTTGGAGGAGAATGGGTTTGTTTAGGAACCGTTTTAGGTGGAGTTGTGGGTTCCTTATGTCGTGGTCTTTCAGGTTGTTTTGGGGGAGTTTTGGTTTTGACGGGCTCCTTAGGTTTTGGTGTTTGTTTAGCTCTGGTAGTCTTCTTAAAATCAAAGCTCATGTCATAAAACCAACGATGATTATTGTTGCGTTTTTCATTGGTACTTTGTTCAGATGGGGTATTATCACTTTCCTCGAAAGTAGTGTCAGATGCTTTGACAAAGTTGATTCCTTTTCTTAAGTCTTCAGTATATTTGACACAATTTTCTTGGATATGACCAGTATGACCACAGTAATTGCAAATCAAATATTCTGGTAAATTTGTATATTTTCTCCTTCTGAAGTCTCGTTCGGAAGGGGTTGATTTGCATTTAGAGTGATCTCTACGACCATAGCACTCGTGCCCTAATCCCATTTTCATGTTATTATCTGATTGCTCAGTTAGGAAATTTAGAACACGTGTGCTACCTTCCTATTTCTCATGAACCTTTCTAGCATGCAAGCGTAACTCTTTTAAGGACTCTATTTCTTTGTTGCATTTGGAATGATCTAACCCTGTGACTTTGGGAGGATGAGTCTCTTCATAGTTATCACGAAAGTTCTGGAACCTATCATTAAGAACTCGTACCATCTCGGTATGCGTTCTTTTAGTATTTGATAGATCGGTTTTAGATTCCTTTAATTGCTGAGTTAGAGATTCGATCTCCTTTTTTTTATTTGAGATCACGGCCTCTCTAGCCGTAGCCTTTGTCTCAAGAAGCTCTTTGACTTTCCTCAATTCCAATGTTATAGCTTCACTAGCTATAACTTTGGCTTGAAGATGCTTAATGTTGAGTTTTAGGTATGAGGTTATAGCTTCATTAGCTATAACTTTAGAATCAAGAGCCTTCTTTTCAGCATTTGTCGTATCTGAAGTTGTAGCCATATTAGCTGTAACTTTAGATTTGAGCTTTTTGGCCTTTGCTTTAAGGAGATGATTCTCTTCAGCAATATCGAGAATTTGTTCTTTCAACTCTTTCAGTTCCATTTCTTGTTCATGACACTTATCAAGAGATTGCTCAAAATATTCTATTAAAGCATTCTTAGACAATTTCTTAACACTTTTCTTAAGTTCAAGATAACTTACCTCTTCTTCTTCTTCTGAATCGGAATTAACTAGAAAGCAGCAGTAGGAGTCCACACTATCCTTATCATTATTTAAGAAGAGGTCAAGACTGACGTTGCTTAAGCATAGGTTAGCAACTTCTTCTTCTTCAGATGCTTCGTCGTCCTCATGGTCGAGATCTCCCCAGCATGATGCTATCATAACTTGCTTGAATTCCTTCTTGGTCTTCTCCCGTTTTGCTTTGTCTTTGATTTTCTCCCATGTGGGACAATCCTTAATCATATGACCGGATTCTCCACACTTAAAGCATCCTCTATTAGAAAACGTATTTTGACTCGGAAACTTTCTTATTAGAGAACTTGTTGTTATTATTATTGAACGATTTTGCTTGCTTATTTCTGAAAATGCGTTTGTTGAACCGTTTAGCAAACAAGACCGTTTCGTCCTCTATTTCAACATCTTCTTCTTCTTTAGCAGAAGCTTGTAGAGCCATTCTCTTAGTGTTACTGGCCTTGGCCTCATCGTCTTCCAGGACGAGTTCATGAGCCATGAGAGCACCAATAAGTTCTGCATAAGGGAGAGAAGTGAGATCTCTGACTTCTTCCATAACCGTGACCTTGGGACGCCATTTCTTGGTTAGACTCCTAAGTACTTTTCTAGCAATATCCTCGGAGTTGAAAGTTTTACCAAGATTTTTGAGCTCATTGACTATGGTAGAAAATCGTGCTGACATGCTATCAAGTGATTCATTATTTTCCATTCTGAAAAGTTCGTATTTTTGAATCAGCTGGTCAATGCGATATTTCCTTACAGCCGACGTTCCTTCATAGGCCAATTCAAGACCATCCCATATTTCCTTGGCCGAAGTGCAAGAAGAAAAACGATCGAATTCAGTCGATGTCATGCCGTTTTGTAACAGGCTTATCGCTTTCGAGATTTTTTCAGCCTTCTTGTAATCAGCCTTAACATAGTCTTCTTCCTTTTTCTCATAGGTAGTGCCTTCCGAAGATGCAACCAAAATTTTATGTGGTCCGTTCTTTATAATCGTCCAGCACTCCCAATCATGTCCTTTTATGTAGTGTGTCATCATGTTTTTCCAAAGTCCATAATTCTTCCCATCAAAGACGGGACACTTAAGATACTTGGAATCCATTTCACACGTGTAAGGCAGCGGAATGAAAATAAAATAAAAGGATAAAAAGATAGACGGATCTAGCCTCTTTGCGGTTAGGCAATCAAGAGCACGAGGCTCTGATACCAATTGAAGAGTATACCACACCCGAAATACTCGAGAGGAGGGAGGGGGGGGGGGGGGGTGAATTGAGTATTTAAAAATTATGCCTACTTTTTATTTTATATCAAGGTAATTAATTACTTAAAGTTTATTGATTAAACTTTAACTAATTAACTAAATGATTATGAACGTAATGAAAAGACTGAAATGAAAGATGCAAGGACACACGATATTTGAAGTGGTTCAGCTTCACACGTCGAAGCCTACGTCCACTATTCTCGATTAATAATTTTAGTACCTTACTCCGGATTACAAAATTATCAACCCAACTCGTATAGTTAACTCTAACTATAACTCGATTTGAATATCACTAGATATTCGATTTGACTATCTTAAGTTACTAAGAAAGCACTTGATTGTTCTTCTAAGTGTTTAGACAATTGAACGAGTAAGAAACAATATGAAGTACTATTATATTATGACGCAATCTTAAGGAAGATAAGCAATTTAAAGAGCACGACTTTTCGCAATATTTTCAAAAACAAAACAATAAGACAATTAACATTTAAACTCAAATATGTTTTGCAAGGATTGTTGTATTTCGAAAAGCTTTCATAAATAAGGAATGATCAAGTGTATTTATAGTAGAAGAGAGAACTAGGGTTTGCACGAAACCCTAGGATGTCGTGAGATAGGCGGCAAGGATTACAAGAGATAATTCTTTATCTCTTTCCTAATTTAATCCAAGATATTATAGTTTAGGTAAATAAGATAAAAGTAAATCTTTAAGATGTTTGGATAAGTAAACAAATCAAATCATATATTACAAAGATAGGAAAATATCTTATATAAATATAAGCTAGATTTGATTAGATAGTTTACTTATGCACAACCACTAACACGCCCCTAACGGTTTTACAGCTCACGGCCGAAACCCTAGGCCCGTGCTTATCTTGGATATAAACCTATCTTCTTGGATTAGGGTTAGGTTAAATAGACTAGCAAACCCTAGGTAGCATGACGACCCATAAATCGTTTTACTAACCAATAGAGATATGCAATTTACCTATTATAACAACCCATAATTCAACTCTACTATATACACAAATGATTTCGAAATATGTTTAAAGAATTTTATCCTTTGAAAAATGATTTTAAAACTATTAAAATCATGCTATTAAAATGCTACCTAAAGTTATAGTAGAAACAGCTATAACTTTAAGTTTGGTGAGTAAAGTTATAGGTGAAATAGCTATAACTTTACTTTCCCAATATTCTTATCTTAAGATACCGTCATCAGATGAAGACCTATACTAACTAATCTTCCTGGAGATCCTCAGTAAAGGATCTTCTCTTTATCTTGACCAAAAGCTCTTCATCTTGAGCTTTGTTAAAGACTTGATCTAGCCTTTTGCTTGAATGATCATCATACTTGAAACTTGTTACAGTTGCTTATGATGCTTTAAGAATCATCAATGTTATAGCTCAAGCTGCTATAACATTACTTGAATGATGCCTCACAAATCTTTAATGTTATAGCTAGGAATGCTATAACATGACTTGTTAACTTGTAAACCTAAGTTAATCTGACAAAGACTAAACAAAAGATTACGAGCAAGAGTTTATACAACACGAGGCACACACTTGTCATTATCAAAACTTAATCATATATCTATATTGTCCAACAATCTCTAATCGTTTCGAGACCCTTACCGAGACGAAACCGACCGATCTAAAACGATCCGGTCGAAAGCATTTTTATGCCGCCGAGCGTGGCTTTCAAAATACCGCTATACGTTCACGGATTGGCTTGGCGTGTAGGTGGCTATGTCCACAGATTGGCGACTCCGCTGGGGATAACTAGGACACTTACGTCTTTGTGATCCCTAGATGGTGAGACTCGAACGAGGTCTTGTTTGGAATGCATTAATTGATATTACGGTCACGGTCGGGTTCCTTGTCCGGGCCCATAACCTAACCCTTTTTGACCAATTGGCTCGTCTCGTCGGCGTGAGTTTTTCTCATCCCCGCGTTTCGAATCCCGATTGAGTCAAACATACCGTTGACGTTACACATTTCTGTTTCGTCAAAGAGCTTTCATCACTTTCAAGCACGAGGCTAGGGCACCCTCCTTACACATTTTGTTTGGATTGGTATCCCTCTCGCAAATGGGGGTTTGATTGCTTGGTGTGTAACCCACCCTTTTAAGCTAAAACCCGTGCCAGCATAATGCATAATATAATGAACTGTGAGTGCTTATGTGCTACTTGATCATAAGTCCTTCCATGTCATTTTCAAACTTTCAAAATCACCTTTTGCACCGTTATAATGGCCGTTTCAAACCTCGGTCTTTCGCCGACCGTTACACGCCTTTCTAGGCCGTGGTATTGACGATTTTCAAACCCGGTTTTTATAACCATTTCAACACCCCTTTCTAGGCCGTCGTAATGACGATTTTCAAACCCGGTTTTTATAACTATTTCAACACGCCTTTCTAGGCCGTCGTAATGACGATTTTGAAACCCGGTTTTTATAACCATTTCAACACGCCTTTCTAGGCCGTCGTAATGACGATTTTCAAACCCGGTTTTCTACAACCATTTCAAATCACCTTTTTACGCCGTTATAATCGCCGCGTCTAGACACGGACTTTAACCCGTTTCGCGCCGACAATGGCTCTTTCAAAACCCGAGAAAAGCACACACCCTTTTCTCGAGACACTTTCGGGATACCGAGGACCACGCACCGTCCCCGAGACCTCTTCAAACCTTTCAAACCCGATTTTCAAAACATACAATTTTGAATTTCAAAAACCGTCTTGGGAAACAACGCACTGTTTTCCGAGCCGACTCAAACTCAAACCGTCTTTTGCAAATAAACTTAAGACAACCCTTTCAACTGATCGACTTGCGGAGATCTCTATCTTCGGAAGCCGTCCATTTAATCGACAAATGAATCTTTTTAAAAATTTCTATTTTCGAAAACTTCAGTCCACCATTCCAATTCTGCCTCGTGTCTATCGAGTCGAAGCAAACGTACTTATGGGTCTTTACTTATGAGTTGTCTCACCACGAGACCCGTCCAATGGCGTTGCGCCGTTACGTTGGACTCGTGTCAAAAGTTTGGTCAACACCGTCACGTCATAAATCGAATCGGCACCGAGGAACCACACACGGTCACCCTCATCTTGTTGAGTCTGATCCCTGTCTCGCCTTTGCGTTGTCTGTGTTCAGTCTTGGAACCGTGTCGGATTGAGTTGTAATGTGAGCCGTTTTTATGCCTCAGAGCCATGGCCCCGTCTTCAGCTTCATCCAACAACAATGATAACAACAAAGATGTCACGACTGATCAGCTAGCCAGCCTGCTTACCGCTCTTAAGGTCACCCTGGATCGCGTCGAGACCCGTATCGACGCCCTGGAGAACAAGGAAACTGGAGAACATAATACTACACCTCTAACTGAAACTGAGAAGAGGCTAAAGCTCTTGGAAGAACAGCTCCTAGCCTGGGGTTACAATATCCATCTTGAGAACAACCGAAGGTTCGAACCTGTTGGGGATCAATTACCTGACAACTTCACCCTAACTGATGTGCCTAATTTCAAAGGAGTGGAGGACCCACTCAATCATATCCGCGCTTTCAAAGACTACATGGCCATTAAAGGGGTCAAACATGAGCTTTTCACCCGGATCTTCCCATCCTCCTTAGAACTGATCCCTCGCCAATGGTACTACTCCCTTGATCCGAAAAATCTTACTACTTGGGACGAGGTTGCAGTTGAGTTTGCCAAACAATATGCCGACAATGTCGAAATCCAAGCCAATACCTGTACTCTCGAGGTTCTAACCCAGAACGTTAAGGAAGGGTTCACCGAGTTCTTAACCAGTTGGAGGAGGGTGAGTACTCAACTGGTTAGTAAGCCGAGTGAATCAACTTTGGTGGAAAAGTTCGTCAAAAATCTCTGCCCAGTTTATGCCAACCTACAGAGGTATCAGAATATTAAGACCTTCCAAGACCTGCAAATTCTGGGGACACGTATTGAAGATGACCTCCGAAAGGGTGTCTTGGCCAAGAGTACTGGCAGAGGCTACTAGGGATCCATCTCAACCGGATCCCATCCCTACGGCCAAACAAACAAGATCGATGAGGTTAACCTCGTTGAACCATCTGCTAAGAGAACTGAGCGCCCCCAGAGAGTGTTCACCAACATAGGGTCAACTTATGCAAGTGCTCTGAAGAGGCTCATGGACCAGGGGAAGTTACAACCGATCGGACCCACTCCGGATCCGACCGATGCTAAGAAGTCCCGCTTCTGGAAACCCAATGCCTACTGTCAGTACCATCAAGGGAAAGGGCATGATACCGAAACCTGCTTCAAACTCAAGCACATCATCCAAGACATGATTGAGAAAGGAGATTTGCCTTTACTCCCACCGACTAAGCCAAACAACAAAACGAATCCTTTGGGAATCCATGCTATCTCTGACGATGAGCTAACTCTAGACTGCTCACACCTCATCCTGCCAGTTGATGACGAGGTGAATGCTTTGGAGAAAGATCCCTCAGACGGAGTGTTTGTGTTCAGTGCTGCCACTATGCTCAGTATGTTCCAACAGGTTGAGGAAGCCATAGCCAGCCTCTCCGAGAGAATCACCCGACTTGACGATGCCTACCGTCGACTTATATTCAATCCTCCACCACCGTGCCCAAGGGAGAATTCCCCAGGCATTCAAAACTACCCACACCAGGATGGATTGCTCCCGCGACCATTCTGGCATGGACCTAACGAAAATCGCCCTCACAATAAGTACCCTCACAATAACTACCCCCATAAAAATCACCCTCACAAAAACCACCCTCACAAAAATATCTTTCACAAGAACTGCCCGCCGAAAAATACCCCTCCAAGGTACCCTCGAGACTCTGAAATTAATGGCATATGGAGAGACGACGTGGAGGATGTCTATATCATCTCAGGGAAAGAAAAACGGGCAAAAGAGATCGGCCACCTTACCCGGTCCGGACGCCCCTATCAGAACCCGAACAATCCAACGGTCGTTCCAACAACGAATAACCAAGTCGTCCCGGAGGTAGACACTCAACCAAGGGCTCCTGAGAATTCAATCCTTAAACAGCTTCAGAAGCCAAAAGCTGAAATCTCAATCTGGCAACTAATCGCAACATCTTTTGAGCATCGACAGGCTCTGCTACAGGCTTTGGGAAAGTTAACAGTGCCCTCCACCTCTTCCCCTGAAGAAATAGTGGCACATATGACGAGGGACGCCCCTGATCTGAACAACCCAGTCACCTTCTCCGACGAGGATATCCCTCCGTTCGGAGCCAATCATAACCTGGCCCTGTATATCACCGTACAATGCTTGAAGAAGAATGTACCCATGGTCCTCGTGGATGACGGATCCACGGTGAATGTCATTCCTCTCAAGACTGCTCACAAGCTGGGTATTAAGGAAGCTGATTTGGTCCCGACAAACCAAGGAGTACGCGCCTACGACGGCACTCGTCGCAAGGTTGCAGGGCTTATCATTCTAGCTGTCGCGACTGGACCACTGGAAAGACAAACCAGTTTTCAGGTGGTCGACATCGACGCCTCTTTCAATATGCTCTTAGGACGTCCCTGGATTCACGCCGTCAAGGCAGTTACCTCGACTCTTCACCAGAAAATCAGGGTCCCCTTCAACGGGAAAACAATCACAATTCCTGCTTCCCCGATCAAAGCTGTCATGAGAAAGGGAATAGCCTCCCAAGCCATTGAGGAGGATGACAATAAAATGTGGGGTTTCCAAGCTGCGAATGCCATAACTGATGAATCAACACCCTCTGATTGTGACCCGTTCGCCAACCTCATAGTCAACCGTATCATTATGCGTGAGGGTTACTTCCCGAGTTTGCCACTCAATCCACTGAAAGATACCTTGCCTCCCCTGAAACAGGCTAAGGTCCCCAACATCCCCTTTGAACTGGGATATGAACCTACCGATGAGGATATCCAGGAGATGAACCTCCTAGTTCGAAAGCGTAAGAAGCACGGAGTTATCCTCCGTCCTTATCATCTAACCCTCAACGGATACTTTGTCCCTGAGGGAGAATCTGAGCTCTACCATGGCTTTTCGGAGCCAATCTATGACTCTGTGGCCAGGGCTAGGTACCCGGAAGTGGAAGTCTTACAGGACTGCTACTTCATCCCCGACAACATCGAAGCTGCATCAACTGAGTCTAAGCCGTCACCATGCCTCGACGGACAAGCTGTCACACTCCTCTTTGGGGAAGATAATATCAAACACATCGACTATGAGGACATTATCAACATCGCCCTGAAGGACAACCAATTTGATCCAACCGCCTTGATCTCCGACACTGACCCGGAGAAAGCTACCCAAGGCTGGAGGAAGACCGTCAAGTGGACGGATCGCCAAGGCCGCTTCCTTAAGATCACAACTGGAGAAGGCCTTATGTTCAAAGGGGGAAGTGAAGAAGAATCTGAGTCTGAGTCTGAGTCGGAGTCAGAGTCCGTCGTGGCTCCTAACACTTCTGATGTCCCAGTCAAGGTCCCCTTCCCACTGTTTTATCACAAAGTCGTGGCTGATTCAGAGGCTGAGTCTACTAGGGTCACCCCCACTCCCATGAAAGGTGACAACCTGGAGCCTGTTCCAGGGGCCGCCTCCTCTGTTGCGTCGCCTCTGACTGACCACGAGATGTCTGTCCTTTCCGAGCTTTTCGTTCGTATCAACTTAATGAACGCTAAGTTTGCTTATGACTCATCTCATTTTAACTGCAATGCAATTCTGAATGACTATGAGGAATTTGACTTGAGTGACTACCCACCTCACCTAGCCAAAGAACTTGACAAACGGGAAACCAGAACCCCCATCATTGAGGAGACCGAACCTATTAATGTAGGAACCGATAACATACCTCAAGAACTTAGGATAGGGACAACCCTCGACCCCTCGGAAAGACAACAGTTCATTGACCTCCTCCACGAATACAAGGACGTGTTCGCCTGGTCTTACAGAGACATGCCTGGGATTGACAGAGAAATTGCAGAGCACCGGATACCCATTAAACCCGAAGCTAAACCTGTGAAGCAGAAGCTACGCCGGATGCGTCCTTAATGGGCCCTAAAAATCAAGGAAGAAGTGGATAAACAGTTCAAGGCTGGTTTCATCAAAGTGTCTGAATACTCTGATTGGGAGGCCAATATTGTGCCCGTACCAAAGAAAGATGGAAGAATTCGGGTTTGCGTCGACTTCAGGGATCTGAACAAGGCGAGTCAAAAGGACGACTTTCCTTTGCCACATGTTGACATTCTGGTGGACAATACCGTCGAACATGCCCTCCTATCCTTCATGGACGGGTATGCTGGGTACAACCAGATTAAAATGGCTGAGGAAGACATGCACAAGACAACATTCACTACACAGTGGGGTACATATTGCTACACGGTCATGCCCTTCGGTCTCATCAACGCCGGAGCAACCTATCAAAGAACCGCTACCACTCTCCTACATGATATGATGCACAAGGAGGTAGACGTGTATGTCGATGACATGATTGTCAAATCCAGAGAACGGGACGGCCACATCAACGCCCTTCGGAAATTCTTCGCTCGTTTGCGGAAATATAACATGAGACTAAATCCTCAGAAGTGTGCATTCGGGGCCACCTCCGGAAAACTCTTGGGACATGTCGTCAGCAAAAGAGGCATTAAGATTGATCCAACCAAAATCAAAGCCCTCCAACAAATGCCTCGGCCTAAGAACGAGAAGGAGATTCGGGGATTTCTCGGTCAGGTCCAATACATCAGCCGCTTCATTGCCAAGCTCACTATGATTTGTGAACCGATATTCAAGAAGCTTCACGCCTCCGATCACACCGATTGGGACGATGACTGTCAAAAGGCCTTCGACAGGATAAAGGAAATCCTATCCAAACCTCATGTCCTCATGCCACCTCAACCAGGGATTCCTTTATCCCTATACCTGACTGTTACCAACACAGCCATGGGAGTAATGTTAGCACAAACAGTTGGCAACGAAGAGCGAGCCATCTACTACATCAGCAAAAAGTTCATTGAGTATGAGACGAGGTATACCCAATTGGAGAAGACATGTCTTGCCCTAGTATGGTCAACAAAGAAGCTGCGACATTACATGCTCAGCTACACGGTCCACATCTACTCCAAGATGGACCCGGTTAAATACATCTTCGAAAAACCCGTACTAAACGGAAGGCTGTCTAGGTGGACACTCATGATGTCCGAGTTTGATCTCAAGTTTGTACCCCTCAAGGTTATCAAGGGAAGGGCAGTTGCCGATTTCCTAGCAGAAAATCCCGTCAGCGAGGATCCAACGACTGACACGTGGTCACTTCCTGACGAAGACATCCTTTGTGCCGATTCTGACGCGTGGGACCTATACTTCGATGGTGCATCTAATTTGAGAGGTTTCGGGGTAGGAATCCTTCTAATATCACTAGAGGGAGAACATGTTCCGATCTCGGTCAAGCTGGACTTTGCCGTGACAAACAATGCCGCTGAATATGAAGCATGTCTCATCGGCCTACAAGCAGCCATCACACTTGGCATCAAGAGACAGAGGGTCCACGGCGATTCCTCGCTCATCATCAATCAGGTGTCCGGATCATGGAAAATCCGATCTGACAGCTTAGCTCCCTATCGAGCAAAGATCAATCAAGAAGCCGAATTTTTCGACCAAATCGACTACTTCCACTTGCCACGAGAGGAAAATCAATTTGTTGATGCCCTGGCAAAACTTGCCGCGCTCGTCAACATACCTGACAATGTGACATCAATGCCCCTATGTGTCGAGAGAAGGAGCGAGCCAGCTCACATTTATGCCATTATCAACGACGAGGAAAGCCATGATGAACCTTGGTACCAAGCCATCCTCAATTACAAAACCAAAAACGAATTCCCTCCTAACTCTGATCAAAGAGGACAAAGAGCCATCCATTTACTTGCATCACAATTCGTGATAAACCAAAACCAACTCTACAAAAGAACACCCCAAGGAATTCTCCTCCTTTGCATTGACCATCACAAAGCCAAAAAGTCATAGGAGAGGTTCAAGACGGAGAATGTGGCCCTCACTTGAGTACAATGATGCTTACTCGGAAAATTATGCGGCTAGGTTACTACTGGACCACCATGGAGGCCGATTGCCGTAACTACGTCAAACATTGCCACAATTGCCAAATCTTTGCCAACATACAACACATACCACCATCCCTTTTATACACCATGACATCACCCTGGCCTTTCTCAACCTGGGGCATCGACATCATCGGGAAAGTCAACCCAGTGGGCACCAAGGGGCATTGCTTCGTCCTCGTCGCCATCGACTATTTCACCAAATGGGTGGAAGCGCAGTCATATGCAGTCTTGACTGCCAAACAAGTGGCCAAGTTCATTCAAAACAACATCATCTGCCGATATGGGGTACCCCACAAAATCATCAGGGATCAAGGCTCTCACTTCCGGGCTGAAACTCAAGCTTTGCTGGACAAATACAAGATCAAGCGACATCAATCATCCCCCTACCGTCCCCAAACTAACGGAGCGGTGGAGGCAGCGAACAAAACTCTTGTCACCATTATCAAGAAAATGCAAGACAACTACCGCGATTGGCCGAGCAAACTCTCATTCGCACTCTGGGGATACCGAACCTCCATCCGAACACCGACAGACGCCACACCCTTCTACCTAGCATACGGTATGGAGGCGGTTCAACCGGTAGAGTTAGAGGTCCCTTCTCTACGCATTCTACTGGAGAGTCAGGTCCCTGAGGCGGAATGGACCCGTCGAAGGTACGAACAACTCACTCTTCCAGACGAACCGGCGACTCAACGCCTTGCACAACGTCCAACTATACCAACAACGTATACAACGGGCATTCAACAAGAAGGTTAAACCCAGAAACATCCAGGAGGGCGACTTGGTCCTCAAGTCAGTTCGAGCACCATTACCCGTCGATATGAGGGGAAAATTCAAACCCAACTGGGCCGGGCCATACCTGGTCAAGAAAATACTTTCGGAGGGCGCAGTGAGACTGAGTGACCAAGATGGGGAAGACTTTGCAAACCCGACCAACCTAGACCAACTCAAGAAATACTACCCTTAGACCATAGCAACCAACGACCTAAGCCTAGTTTTGCAACTAGCAACCACCTCAACCCTTTTCAAGTCAAGTTCCTCAACGTGTTCTGATTTGAAATTGCATGTTTTATCGAGTCTAAGCTGCGGCACCTTACCCGTTTCAAATGTCCTTTGATCTGTCAAAGGCAACATCCATTTGCACTAAAAAAAACCCCTGAACTACGTGCATGGTTTGATTTCACCTTTTTAGGTGGATACGTAGGCAGTCCTTCTTATACATGAGGGATACAACCACAAAACCCAATCAAAATTTACAAAACATTTCGAACTACGATCATGGTTTGATTTCACCTCTCCAGGTGAATACGTAGGCAGTCCTTTCTTAAACAAGAAGGATACAACCATCCCCACAATCAAAGACGAAAACCCCCGCCTACAAAAAAAAACATCCCAAAAAAGAGAAAGGGAAAACCATTCCCTTTCCCACAAAAATACAAAAAATAATCCTTTCTCCCTTCCTACAAAATACCACTTTTCCAAATGCAAATGTTTAGGACGATTCAAATTAAATTGCCTTTACAAAATGGATGGAAGAAACAAGCGTTAACAATTTTCGACACGGGCAATCCTCTTATTTAATTAATAATGGGAGGGATTACAATTTCAACAATAAATAAAGCTCGATGAGTCTACAACTTGTCAAAGCTAAGGTGTCAACTAAAACACCTCACATAATAAAACTAGCACAAAACATACAATAACTAGCTAGTACAACATAATAAAAACTCACAACACTACTACAACATAATAATAAAGTGGGTAATGGAGGTCTTCACTCTTCCATTCTACCCTTGCCTTTTCCCTCAGGGTACATCTTCCCCTTGTTCTTCTTGTTGGCCCGCCTAGCATGGACTTCCTCCTCGGAACGGATCCTCAACGGATCTAAGACGGCGACGGCCTCCGGTCTAGCACAAGACCCCATATTCGACCCAAGACGGGCCAATGCACGGCCCACCATGTTCTTGGGACCCAAGCTCCTCCTCTTTAGTGGCCTTATCACATCGGGACTAGCTCCATCAACATACTCTTCAAAGAAGGCACGGTTGGCTTTGCCAACCTCTCGATACTTCAAATCGACAACTTCGTCCTTACGAAATTTGGACCTCTCTTCCAAGGACGGAGCTCATGACCACTTGACATAAGCGGGAGTCACCCATGTCGTGGCGATGGGGTTTGGTACCTCCCAAAGCGGCCGAGTGGCCCACCACCTTTCGAAGACCTCCACAAGCTCAGAGTTCCGGAAGACATTCTCTTGAACAAGAGTATCTTCAGCGGGCACCTTTTGTTGACGCCCCATTTGCCTCCTAAGCCTTTCGGGATATATGAAGGAAGCAACCTTCAAACCCACCACCATCAAGGAACGAGCACTAGCACCCGAGGCGGGCAACCCCGTGAAGGACCTCAAGTGCCACTATGGCACTACCCAACGGATGTGAGTACCACCCTCTTCCGCCAATCTTGCGGCCCAATAAGCCTCGGTGGAAGCAAAACTATCCGGGTACAACTTCTTCCTCATGGTAAGGTGACGGAAGGAATAAGAAGAAAAATCAACCGGAGGCTCTACATACCTTAGCCTCTCCAATAGCCACACTTGGAGGATCCTTGGGGATCCGAAAGAGGGAGCTTCTCCACAAGAGCTTTCCTTGTCCAAAGCATGGATAATCTCTCCACGCACCAACCATGATGGATCTCTACCATGCTCCATTTGCTCAATCACATGAATAAGGGTCATGCTACCATAGCATTTTGGCCCCTCCTTCTTCAAGACATCAACAAAGAGGTACACATGGACAAGACAAAAGGCAAGAGCCCTTCTCCTAGCAACCTCCGAGACATTAGCATCTAATCGGTTTGAAAAGATGTTGATAAGAGCCAACATATCCACACCATGTGGAGCAAGAAGAAAGTTGATTTGGCTTGTTGATAAGACCAACATGGAACAGAATTTCTCCTTGTAGCACAACCGAGTCGGAGGAAGCACCGGAACGCAACCCGGCCACCAACCAATGGCTCCAACCTCTTCGGCAAGAGGACAAATTTCACCTTTCGGGAAAACGAAAACAAGATGTTTTGAATCCCAAAACCGAGAACATGCTTCAAGGAATGAAGGTTGCACCTTGACTTGACGAAGCACCAACAATTGACCAACTCCCATGCAAACGAGTTGATACTTTTCGGGAGGCGACAAATCCCGGCACCTTTGTCGCAACACGTTCTCAAAAGCATCGATGAAATATTTTTGTGGAAGAAGAAGAGGTTTTGTAGAGATGATTTTGTGTGTCGGATGATGAAACAATGAAGCGCAAACGTCCCTATTTATACAAAATGATCAGCGCGTTTTTCAGAAAAGAAGGAAAGCTGGCTTACATCGCCAGGAGGCTCGCGCCTCTTTAGGCCTTCCCCAGAATTCCCGCTGTTGACTTGTCTCTTGCAACTTGTAATTTCTTCCGACACCTCAAACCTCCCGCCAGGAAGCTCGCGCCTCTTCGGGGTGATTCAGGGCATTATTGTGTTTCCTCACACTCACATTTCCTTGTTTCCGCGTTTTACGAAATCCGACACGGTTTCCATGACGCAGCTTTAAACATACGGATTTTTCATTCTTTTTAAAAAAGGGGGAAGGGCTAGTCGCCCCGATCCGCGACGGATCGTTTCCATGTCAGTCGAAATTCCGAAAATTTTTCGCTTTTTCGTAATTTTCCACCAAAAATCAAAGTCGAAAATTGATAACACAACGTCAATTTTACTCAAAATTTAAGCACTCACAAATTCGAGTGTTGACCTCAAAAAATCAAAAATCAAAAATACTCGGAAAAATCCTTTTCTAAAATTATTTCCTGACGGTTTGAGTTTGAATTTTTCGAGTCGCAAATCAATTTCAATAATTTCGACGCAATTTAATTCGCGACACGAGTTAATTGCTCAAATTTTCAAATCAACTCCTTTTGAATTCCAAACGTGACGACTCGTCGCAAATTTTCAAAATTCACTTCATTTTTTTTCAAAATTCAATTTTAACTTCAAGTCATCTTGGTTAATTTTGTTTTCAATCAAATGCTTTTACGTGTTTACGATTATTCATACATGCTACCTGTTGCTTGTTTTATACACTAACGATGTAGGAACTGGTGCAAAAATAAAGGAGAATCAACAGCCGACAGCGCTGCTCTGAAACACAACACAAAAAAAAGCCAAAAATCACAAAATAAACCACAATCCAAAATATATATATACAAACCGCCTCACGCAAAATACATCGACACACGTTTGATACGGGCAACTGACCGTACAAACAGGATCCAGTACGGACATCTATCATACAGACACTGGCCTAAGACAACCGTCTATCATACAGACACTGGCCTAAGACAACTGATGGGGTGGAGGTCGTCACTCATCCAATCAAACACATTTATAATACTCAACATACAACTAGTTAGTGGTAAGTCGAGGTCGATCCATGGGACGGTGGTTACTCAAATTATTCAATCTAATTATGGTTGTGTTTGGGGTTGTCACAATTATAGTGGGTTGATGATTCTAATCTAATAGATGCAATAAACAAGCAATAAAAGGAAAGATGTAAACAATTGATTAAAAATGCTAGGATATCATGGGGTCATAGGGGATTCATGGGAATTGATCATACAAACATGTTCTCAAATTATAAGCAAGCAATTATTGTTGTGATGGATTGAGTTGGGTTATATCTTACAATCCTAGGAAAGTTTGGGTCCCGGAGCCGAATCGATTAGATTGTACAACACCTACAAGTCGACTTAATCTTCCCTACTCAACAACATGCATGGTCTAATGAGACTCGAGTTGGTTTATGTCTTACAAGTCTCATTGAAAAGATAAGAGATGGTAGTAAATGCAAGGATTCATAGGCTTAGCATTTCATCAAACATAACATGTGCATGAGTTGAGATCATAACAAGCAAGCAAATAAACCATGAAAGCATATTAATTTAAGCATGAATCATTCCCCATGTTGGTTTCCCCTAATTACCCACTAATCCTAGCTAAGTAACTACTCACTCATGATTAAGTTTAACATGTTAATAAGGTTGTCAATCATACTAACAAAGCCAAACATGATGAACAAGTAAGAAAGATTAACAATAATTAAAACAAGGATTAAGAGAATTATACCTATGGAGATTCCAAAATAATAATGCAAAGAATAATAGAAGAAATTGATGATTGATGGAAGGTTGTCAATCTCCCAATAATAACCCAATAATCTTCAATTACCCAATAATAAACTTGAATAATAAACTTGAACAATAATTAAGGAGAGATTAATGTGTAATTTGTATGGAAAGATTGAGATTAATCTATTCTAATCTACTCCTAATCTAATCTAAGAAAGCTTGATTTAATCTAATAAAACTTGGTTCTAATCTAATAAAACTTGATGGTTTGATTATTACAAATGGGGTATTTATAGTGGAAATTAGGTGGATGCATTAGGGTTAACTAAGAGCTAAAATAGTAATTACACTTTTGAGTTTAGAGCAGGGAGGAGCCGGTATTTTTCGAAGGAAGGGAGTCTTTCACGGAGCTTGAAAAACGAATTTGCGCTGGACTGGAATCCGGGCGGATTGGTGTCGGGACGGGCGGATTGTAGCAAGGGAATCCGAGCGGATTTGGAGCGAGACGCTCGGATTGTAGCAAGGGAGGAATCCGAGCGGATTTGGAGCAATCCGAGCGGATTTGGGACAATCCGAGCGTCTTCAGCGCGGGACGCGCGGATTCCAGTACAGCTTCTTTGTTTGAGCTCGGATTGTAAAACGGACGTCATTTTCTCATCCGGACTCCTATTGGAGTGATTCAAAAGCCTAGATCGCTTGTTTTTTCGACGCCGTTCTATCTAGCATATTTTCAGAGCCAAAGGAGCAACTCTTGGTTTGCGTTCCGAGCAATTTTCTTCATGAATGGCTTCCTTGCTTTTCCTCCTTGCTTTAAACCTTATGACCCTTCTATATACTCTTTATTCCTACATCATTGGTCATCATTCTTGCCTCCTCTTCATACTAGTCCATCTAATATCATCAATAAGCTTCCAAATACGCACGAAAGACGGGAATTTCCGCCTTATTATCTCCTTTTCTACAAAACATATGAAATTCGATAGAAAAGCAAATATGAAGGTTTTGACGGATAAAATGGCCATGAAATGCTATAATAGTATGCAAAATAGGCTCAATTAGGGGACTAAATGTGCGCAAATAATGGTCACATCAACAACGAACTGGGGGCTATCTGCCACCTACCGAACTAAGAACTCTCTATCCTCTCAAACAGAAAAGAAAGGAAGCAACACAAGAGACAGGGGAGAAACAACGGAAGCAGAGGTGGTTACCATGACGGTAATACCTCGTTCCTGCTCCACGACAAAAACAAAAATGTTGGCTGGCAGATTTTGGACGACACGACAACCGAGGACCGTAACTTAGCATGTTACCCCGATGTTGAACCCCACTCAGCTGAATTCAACTGCGATCGAGAGCAACAACAGGGGATAACACACTCGTACTGAACCCCACTCATCGGACATCCGGACCTCTGCAGACAACGACCAACGATGGATACCCGATCATTGGCCGGGCAAAGGCCGCCAGGCAGAAACACAACCAAGCCTGTAACAAAAAACAGTCGTCTTCCCCCCTCCAGGATCGTCTTCCTCCTCCAAAGCCTCCACAGCAGACCCCATAGGTCCCAAATGATACTCTGCAATAAAAAATCAACAAACAAAAGACGTCAGCCGAAATTTCGACATTACGACGGCATGAAATGGACAAATCCAAAAAAAAAAAAAGCAAAAAAACAACAACCTGCAAAACGAAACAAGGGCAATCCCGCCCAAACCCAACCAAACAAAACAGTAACACAATAATTCACAAAAAAAAACAAACACAAAACGAGTCGCCCATCTTTTCAAACAAAACACGAGTCAAAACCATCACAAAAAATCGGCATTTCAATACCCCTACAAGGTCCTCCAACAAACCAAAATAAATTCCCAACACAATGGGGTATTTTTCTACGACTCAAAAAGGCAATTCATACGCTAATTTGAGCCCAAATCGGTCAAAAATTCAAAAACGACCGCAAAAGGGCGAACGTAATTTTATCACACTTCAAAGCGACCTACACTACCGATAAAGTCCATTTCAAGGCAAACTGACTCAATTTAAGCTCAAACAGACGCTTATTTTGTCAGACATAAGACCGTCACAAAAGGCAAAAATCCAATTTTGCCCACAATACCCAACAAAGGTCCATAAATGGGAAACACGGGTTCTCCCAACTACAATGCAACCTAATGGGAACCACTATCCAAGCAAATAAACTTGGCATTGCGAAATGAGACGGTTTCTCACCTTACTCACGTTTTTCGAGCAAAGGGAGCGGGAACGAGGACCAAAATGCAAACTGAAAGCCCCCCTGTACTCCTAAACAGGTTTCTAACCTAATGTAAGCATCAATTTCACTCGAAATAGGCTCAATCAAAAACGCCCAATTCGATTTTCTAGGGTAGAATTCCGGCCTAATTCAATCAAGCTAAAGATCAACAAATTTAAATGGATTCATGAGGGAATGCATACCTTGAGATGACATTGTTGTTAATGGCACGAATGGAAGCGAGCTAGAAGGTCCAAAAATGGCGATCTTAGCCTGTTTTTGTCGAAATGCGAAGAAGACGAAATGGGAATGAGATGCAGCCTGGACTCGCATCTTTTACAGAAAAGAGGGAAGCCCCTTTGATTCGCAAGAGGGCTCGCGCCTCAATCAGGCGCCCCTTTGCTTTTTCACCGAAATTTGGGCTTTTGCCCAATTTCCCATATTAAAACTTCGAATTTTCATTGACGATGTTAAAGATCGTCATTTTCTCAAAGACAAAAACAAATAGTAAAAATTTAAATTCGCTATTTTCGAAAATTTCAAACAAACGGCGATCAAAACCGCCAATTTCAAAAATAATGGTGAAATCAAAATTCACTATTTTCCTTCAAAAATTTCAAAAATAATAGCAAGAGTCCAAAATCCGCTATTTCCTCGAATTTCAAACGACGGCAATTAAAACCGTCAATTTCAAAAATAATAGCGAAAATTCGGATTTGCTATTTCTTCAAATGTCAACGGCGGCACATAAACCGTCATTTTAATTAATAGTAAAGATTCCAAATTCACTATTTCCATCAAATGTCAACGGCGGCACATAAACCGTCACTTTAAACGTAATAGCATATTTAAAATTTGCTATTTCCTTCAAAATTCAAACAAACGGCGATCGAAACCGCCACTTCAAATTCAAAGAAGAACGACGAATGGTGAAGATTCCAAATTCACTATTCCTTCCAATACCAGCAGGGGCTTCCTCGCGGAACCCGCTCATTTCGAAAACAGTGATAGTGAAAATTAAACTTCACTATTTCCACAGCGGCATCATGAGTTCGCTACTTTCAAAACAAGCCCATTTGACGCGGATATGCTCACGGTCCGTTAACCGACCGTCTTGGCTGGCGAGCCTTTGTCCGCAGATACTTAAGGACACATCCCGAAGATGCCTCGGGTACATTTCCTTACCATGGCTGGCGAGCCTTTGTCCGCAGATACTCAAGGACACATCTCGAAGATGCCTCGGGTACATTTCCTTACCATGGCTGGCGAGCCTTTGTCCGCAGATACTCAAGGACACATCCCGAAGATGCCTCGGGTACATTTCCTTACCATGGCTGGCGAGCCTTTGTCCGCAGATACTCAAGGACACATCCCGAAGATGCCTCGGGTACATTTCCTTACCATGGTTGGCGAGCCTTTGTCCGTAGATACTTAAGGACACATACCGAAGATGCCTCGGGTACATTTCCTTATCATGGCTGGCGAGCCTTTGTCCGTAGATAATCAAGAACACATCCCGAAGATGCCTCGGGTACATTTCCTTATCATGGCTGGCGAGCCTTCGTCCGCAAACACCTCAAGGACACATCCCAAAGATGCCTAGGGTACATTTCCTTACCATGGCTGGCGAGCCTTTGTCCGCAGATACTCAAGGACACATCCCGAAGATGCCTCGGGTACATTTCCTTATCATGGCTGGCGAGCCTTTGTCCGCAGATACTCAAGGACACATCCCGAAGATGCCTCGGGTACATTTCCTTACCACAGCTGGCGAGCCTTTTTCCACAAACATGCAAGGACATATCCGAAGATGCCTCAAGTATGACTCCTTCCTATGGCTGACGAGCCTTTGTACGTAGTCTAATAGACTTTAAACGACCAGCACGGATAGTCGACAGACTCTAAACTGTTCCCGACGACAGGTCCTTGGCTCGTACCCTCGAGTCGCCTTGGCGTCGCCCTTCCCGACGGCAGGTCCTTGCCCGAATCCTTTCGAGCCGCCTCTACGTCGCTTGGGTCTCCAGGTTGTAATCTTCGATTGACCTGGGGGCTCTACTTTGACTTTCGCCCTGTGCAAGCCTCAGTCAAAGTGGGGGCTATGTAGATACCCAGTATCTGCTGACACTCCAACAAACACCCGATGATTATCGTACTATAACATGTTTTGGAATCGCGGCGTTTGATCGACAGTTTGTGTACAACATTACGTCGGAAAACTTAAAAAGATTTCGAAAATAAAACATTTTAAAACATTTCAAAAATACCTGGAGTGTTTAATGCACGACGACGGGGTCGCAATGACACTAACTAGATTTAAAACCGACACCGGACCAAAAATCGACTCAAAATTCAAATCCCGACTCCAACAACGAGTCAAACCGAGTCAACCACCAAAAACAAAACATTTCAAATCTTCTACCTTAAGTTTTCCCGGATTCACGTTGTTCTAGTACCAAACATGTGACTACAAAACCTAGGATATAACAAATCATGATTGCGTTTGTTGCGAAAGCGACAACTCACCTCGAAGAACCGCGACGTGGCTCGCGCCTCTTTGAGCAGTCCAGGTGGCCAGTCGCTCAAAACACACACAACCACTCATTCTTCTATAAATACCCCTCAAATGCCACCCATTTGAGACTTACGCGAGTGTCTGCCCCCTCTTTTCTCCCTTAAAATTCTCGACTCGACTTCTTAAGTCACAACCCGACGTGTATTTACGACCTACCGATCGTAAATACAAGCCTTACACATTGTTCGGTACCGTCATCGTGCGTTAAATCACTAGACCGACCATTTCGACCACTACACCGTCACTAATATTAAAACACTCTTTTCCGATCAAACGAGTTGTTACACTTACGTCGGTCACTCGCCATAACCAAACATGTAAGTATGAGGGTGTAAAAATCCTCTTTTATTATGTTTTCATTTGTTTCATGACTATAACATGCTAAAACGTGCATAACATGAACCAAAACACGGAATAAACGAGCCAAAACTGATTTTTGGCCTGAGACAGAAGCCCCTTAGGTCGCCAGCTTGCCCGCGCCTAAATGGGGTGTCCAGGTCAGAGATCAACCGTGTTTGTTCTCGTCATTTCCCTTTAATCCATTTTCATATTTGTAATCGGTTTTTACCATTCCAAATATTTTCAAACACTTTTTATTTTATTTCATTTGTTTTAACCATAAAACATTTTTCACCCTTGGTTCGTCATACCATGACGGTTAAATCCGTGTTTCGGTGACAATATTTGGTTAATGACATTTAAAGGTATTTTAAAACCTTTTATTTCATTTCTTTACATTTCTAAAAGCAAACATATTAGTCCCCAACACAAAGTCATCCTTGGTTCTACATACCATGCCGGATTTTAACCCGGGTACGATGATGAGTATCGACTAATTACATTCAAATGGACTTAAAACAATTAGTCCATAATTACTTTCAAAACTATTCATGTCAAGTTTGTCAAATCGAACCCGACACCGAATATTATCAAAATAATGATGATTATTCGAGTCTAGTTCTTCAAATTAACAAATGCGGTCTGAACGACCCCCTTTAAATCAAACCGGGTTCAAATACCCATTTTCAACACGTTTTATAACGTTTTCTAAAAAGTCAGAACACGGCACATAAACCGTGGGCTAACCCGCGCCTAAACACGCCATCCATTTCTCATCTTCAAAACCAGGAAGAGGCCCCTTACACCGCCGGCTGGCTCGCGCCTCATATAGCGTTATGGTACAGGGCCTATTCCCTTCCAGTATTAGTCTAGGACGATCCCGACTCCGGTTAGCCCGGGTATAGGACGGATCAGATGACTATTCGAAATCGTATTTGCAAAACACTTTACTAAGACAAATGGATCATGTTATACACCCTAAACCTAATACGGTAAATGGATGTTTAATTTCCGTCTTGCATGCAAATCAATCATTAATCCAACTCTACATCTTATACTTGATACTTGGATTAAATCAACCGACTTAGAAAGCTCTCACATGTTAGGTTTAAATTATTGAATGCGCATTCATGCATTTAAACCGTGTTATCAACTTTTGCATTCAACCAACCAAGATCGATCTGTAGAGGCCGCTACCGCGGGCGGGATTGGGTGTCTGATTAAAGGGCTTCCCAATACGTACCTTCACCTCTTACTCAGAAACTTTGGATAGTGGACGACCTTATCCAGGGCGTACGAGAGTCATTCTAGAGATAGGATGCTAAAGAGGGACGATTTCCTTATCTTTAGTACCTATGTCAAACGCTGCTTTGTGCTTCGATTTGACCAAGGTATAAAGTGAATTTCGAACGGGTTCCAGGCATCCCACAAATGCTTGGTGGCGACTTCGAACATCTCTAATCGTTTCGAGACCCTTACCGAGACGAAACCGACCGATCTAAAACGATCCGATCGAAAGCATTTTTGCGCCGCCGAGCGTGGCTTTCAAAAGACCGCTATATGTCCAGGGATTGGCTTAGATTGTAGGTGGCTATGTCAACACTACCCAGAATGGGACATACCCAATTCATCCTTAGGGTCCACTTTCGAGTGTGCTCACACGACAGGAAATTTTTGCAAACTATGCCCTTTTTTTCTATGATCAGAGGGAATTATCTCAAATCGGTTTCTTCGAGTCACCAAAGGAATATACCCTTGTGACCCATGCACTTTAAGGCCCTAACAGCATAGCTTAGGCATACACTCATAACTACAATCTGATTTGATTTCACTCCACGTGAATACGTAGGCAGTCCTCAAGGACACAACCATCCCCACTATCAACTTTCGACCTCCATTCTCAAAGCCAGCTCAGAACTACAATCTGGTTTGATTTCACTCCACGTGAATACGTAGGTAGTCCCATAACGAGGACACAACCACCCCAACCATAAACTTCCAACCTCAATTATCATCCCTTCCACAACAAACACCTCTTTACTGGGGCTCCTTCTCGTCGACCAGTCTCCCTTTATACTAAATTCCAGAGTCATCTTCTTATCCTGGGGGCTTCTCTTCCGAGATTCCACCCTTCCTTTATTCCTCTCTTATTTTGAGTCAAGCTAGTGCTTAGTCCGGGCAATGACAAAGGTCTTATATCGATTCTCCAAGTTATCGTGCCTCAAGAAGAGCCTCTTTTATAGCCAACGGTGGCGAAAGACATCCAAGTATACAGCTGATCCATGGCTCATGCCTTGCTTTTATATGTCCTCATTCTTGCAGATCTTTCACCTTTGGGAACTAACACGCGTTGTCACCCATATCCGGCTAGGGGTTACGCATACTTAAGCAAAGTCTGTCAAGGTCATCCCCGTGTCGCGTTAAATCTAAGTCAGTGTTACGTCAGTCCATCAAGTCTGTCTCTGTATGAGTCTATATCGTGTTAAGTCATATGACTAGAGCCCATTGAATATGCATAACGCATTACAAACAACAAATTCCATGTTTTAAACATTTTTTTTATAAAGAAAAGTGCTTTTAAAATTTGTGTGTTTCCTCATGTGCTAGGTGCTATTTTCCTATTAGATTGCATTCTTGTGTGGCCACTAACCATGAAGATAGTCAAGAACCAGTGCTCGCTCCAACTAGGGGCTTCGCCCAAGTCTTCATTCTCCCTAGCGACAGTGAAGATATTCCCTAGCAGTATTCGCAGTGATGCTCAAGGTTTATTCCATGATGATCAAGATGTTCCTAATCATCAATGTGCTCCCCAGCGAGAGTTCGTTGCCACTTACAGCCCACGTCTTTCTCAAAAATAGAGTTTGCTTGAGACCGACGCAAGCAAATTCAACATCAAGTTTTTTGCCAGAGTTCGTTTGATACTGACGCAAGTTTATTTTTCCCCAGCGAGTTGCGGACATTTTATTCCTCAGCGAGAGTTCATTGCCGCTATACAGCCCCTATATTTCTTGATCAAAATACAAACGCGCTTGAGACGATACAAGCGGATTATTTTTTTCAACGGTTCTTAGAAAGTCCCGCCTTCGACCAGATTGATTATTATCGACAGTTCTCAGAAAGTTTTGCCTTCCTATCAGCGTTTCTCAGAACATCTCGCCCTTCTATAAAGCCATGTTTCTTCAGCGGTTCTCAGAAAGTCTCGCCCCTCTATAAGGTCAAGTTTCTTCAGCGGTTCTCAGAAAGTCTCGCCCCTTTATAAAGTCAAGTTTCTTCAGCGTTTCTCTGAAAGTCTCGCCTTCTATAAAGTCAAGTTTCCTCGATGGTTCTCAGAAAGTCTTGGCTTTATCCCCGGTGATTCTCAGAAAGTCCTACCTTTATCCCCGGCGGTTCTCAGAAAGTCCTGTCTCTCCTCCAACAGTTTCTACCAACGTCCTGCTACCCTTAATATTTTTGTTTCCTCACGGAGTTCAGCAAAGGTGTCGGTTCTCCAGAAGTTCCTAAACCAGAGCCTCATTCCTTAGGTTTGTAAACCCAAAGTTACGATTCCTACCCCTAGATTCTTAGATCCCAAAATAGCTTCCCTTAGGTTCGTTAACCTGAAATATCCCATACCAAATGTCCTTAGGTTCATAAACACATAAATCCTTTTGAAGTTCTTACACCTTTTTTCTTAGAAAGCGTGGACGCATGCGTTTAAAACAAGAATTAGTAACCCTGTAGTTCCTAAACATAACCTTAGGATCCCAATTCCTCCTAGGTTCATAAGCCTTTAGGTTCCTACCCAGCCCGTCCTCTTAGGTTCATAAGCTTTTATGTTTCCATACCAGTCTGTCCTTTTAGGTTCATACACCCAGCTCTTTAGGTTCCCAAACTCCCTAGAATTCAAACACTTCTAGCATTTTTATCCTTTATGATCACACTCCTTTAGAAATCCTAAACACAAACCTTTGTTACCGCTTAGGTTGAACTTATATTTGACCTCCTTCCCGTTGATGGTTTCCCTTAGGGCCCACACCCTAGCACAATCCTTATATATCCTTTAGGTCTTATCCTCAGCGCCTACGCACCTTCGGAAACATCTCAGGAAGAGAGTCTCAGGTATGATTTATTCTTATGGCTGGCGAGCTTCCTTATGTAGTCTATTGGACTTTAAACGACCCTCCTTGGAAGTCGACGAACTCTAAAATGTTCACAATAACAGGTACTTGGCTGAGACCCCTTGAGCCACCTCGCATCGCCATAGTTTTTAGGTTGTAATCTTCGATTGAACTGAGGACTATACATTTACTTTCGCCTTGTCCAAGCCTCAGTCAAAGTAGGGGCTTTGTAGATACCTCATTTCTACACCTCCCGCCAAACACCCAGTGATGATTGGGCCGCATGTTTAGTACATGTCGCAATTTTATGACAATTCGTAAATCGGTTAATAAAAGGTAACCTGTACACTTGTGTCTACCTCATGGTTGTCATCTAGGTGTCATTACAGTCGTTTTGGCAGTAATTAGAGTACATTTGGAGTCCGGGTCAAAAACCGTTTCCATTTTCTAAAACCGTCAATCCCGAGTCAAAAAGTGATGTGCTTGTCTACCTAAGGTTAGGATGTCATAAATTGTTAGGAGTATGTCTCATTTTGACTCCTATGTCACTTCTTTAGGCTACACTTAAGTTTACATTACAAAATGTGCATTTCATTTAGCTAAAATTACAACCCGACCTTTAGGCACCAAAATTCAGTAAACGTTCTAGATTTTTGTCTTATCTTTCCAACGCCACCAAAATCACCTTAATCCGAGTCTTGTAGAGAAAGTTATGCCTAAAATACGACAGACTGTCAAACGCGCTTTCTTGCGCAGAAGGAAACTACCCGAGAGATAACGCACCAAGTGGTGCGCCTATTCTGTGGGATGCAACACCTGCTGCGCCTTTTTTCAGGGCTTTATTTTCAGCCAAGTTTCTGTGTTTCAACCTAAGTCGGTTATTCCTTTCCTATTTCCTTCCATATCCCTTTCCTAAACCTTACCTCGTGATTAGTATATATAGAGGCCTTCGCCTCACATATTTTTCACGCGAGTGTCCGTCCCTTCTCTTCTCCCTTTCCATTCTAAGACCGCGCTCTTGCTTATCGACGCCTACGTGCTTGCTCTACGCGACCACGTAAGCCCATATATTTCTAGGTACCAGTCACGTTGCATAGACCAACCAATTTGACCACTGAACAATCATTAAATCAATATTCTAAATTCCTTTTTCAAGGGCACTTTCATATTTGCATTAAAGTTCGAGTCGAGTTGCCACTAAAAACCAATTTAGTTAAATCTCACGACGCTAACATGTAATTCTGAGGGTGTAAAACCCATTTAATATTATCTCATTATTTTTATATCTTTTGTTTACGTTTGTACATCATATTAGTGCCAAAACACCTTTCAATCTAATAAAATTAAGCTTTAAAACCGAGATTATGCAATCATGCATGTTTGACGTCTAGAGAAAACACCTAGAGAAAATGCATCAGGCGATGCGCCTCTTAGAAGGATCGCAGCATTTGCTCCGCCTCTTCTGGGGTTGCCTGATCTGCTGATCGTCTTCTCTTTTCGTCTCGGTTTACGTGCCTAACTCCTTTTTTGTCCAAGGATCTTTTATGTCCGAGGAAGATCAGTTTTCTTCTTTTATTTTATTTTCCAATAGTTTCCAAAGTCTTAATCTTTTATTTGGTTAATTTGATTTTAGATCTCTAATAATTTAATATTGGGATATTCTACGGTGTACCCCCAAGTTTTTCGGTTTTCTATGTTGTACCCCTCCCTTTTTTTAATTCTACATCGTACCCCTAAACTTTTTAGTTTTTTCTCCATCATAACCTCGTTTAACTCTCCATTAACTTTATCACTATCAAATGACGATACTTTGACCTTTATTCTGACTTATTAATGTTGTATCACCATTCTATATGAGAAATATCATAAATCACTTTTAATAAGTACCAACTACTATTAAAAACATATGTTATGAGTCATGACATGATAATGGAGATTTTTTCAACTTTTAGTTAGTTTCGTATAGTATTTCGTGGGCTAATGAGTAATTCGACGAACTAATAAGTAAATGAGTAGGTTATCGAGTAATTGGAATGATAAATAGACGATTTAATAGGTCATTTAAGAAACTAAGTTAGATAAGACAATAAATAAGGTCATGGTATAGACTGATGTATAGAGTTTAGGGGTACACCATAGAATATAAAAAAAGGAGGGGTATAAGGTAGAAACCCCAAAACCACGAGGGTACACCGTAGAATATCCCTTTAATATTTGACGATTTAAATTCGTTTAATCAAATCTTTTGATTTTAAGTCTCTAGTAATTAATATTAGAAGGTTTAAATTTAATTCTTTTCAGTTTTATTTTTCTAAATTAATTTTCAAAGATTCAAACTTTGTTTCTTTTAGGTTTAATTTAGGATCATTTGTAATTAATATTAATCGGTCTTATTCTAAATCTAATTCAAGACTTTTCTATCTTGTATTTATATTCTTCTATTTATTTTACTTAGTTTATTTTGTTTATTTTCTAAAAACGATTCCATAAATAAAACCAAATCATTTTCCTAATTAATCAACTCTAATAACCAATCGGATCTAACTTCCACAGTCAGAACCCGCCTAAGAGCAGACGCAGGAAGTGCTGCGCCTCTTCCAGAGGACGCACCTTCTGCTGCGCCTACTCCTAGTAAGTTTCAGCCTCTAAACTCATTCCTGTTTTGACGTAGTGTATATATTAATCAACTATTATTCGTATTATCACCTATTTAGCCATACTTTGAGTCTTTTAATTTATTTTGTCATTATTTCATTTTTCTTTTATCTCCTTTTCTATTTCAATTAATTTTCTTTTTTTTAAAATTTTCTTTTATTTCTTTCCTAAATCCCGTCTTTGGCATTTATATAATGTACATTCAGTTGTAAATTATATTTTATTCTTTTGTACACTTATTCACATGTAAATGAATGTAATTCTTAACTTCAACTTAATTGAGTACTAAATTGCTTGTCCACCGACATAGTCTAAATTCTCACATGCTATGATTAATCTATGGATGTTGCATTGCATGCATACAATTGACAACATATCAAGTATAAATAACTTATCCGATCATTAGTAGAGGCCGCTATTGAGGCGGGTGGGATTAGGTGTTTGAATAAAATAGCTTCCTAATAAGTACCCTCACCCCTTACTCAAGATCTCTGTGAGCATCCGTGTTCATTGGCATCACGAGAATCATTCTAGACATAGAATGCTAAGGGTAACGATTTTCTTAGTATTCATGTCACTACTTTGTGTCTTGACATGACGCGAAGTATTCGAACGGTTCCAATAATTTTCCATAAAGATTGGCGGCGACTCCACAAGTGCAGGCTTATCAAACCTTTCACCGGTTTCAATGCCTTTCAAATCGGTAACGGCCCATGACGTGCTTTGGCCTCGCGTCGGAGTTCTGTGGGAGAAGTGACGCTGCCTCGAAACTAACGCGCGGGTGGTTGTGTCCAGAATATGTCACCATACTTCCTAATTATGGCTTCCATTTTCAGATGTTGTTACCTATAATCAACCACATCCTGAAATGGGTACATCAACTGAATAACATGATCACATATTCACCACAAATATACATGTCACCATTTTAGAATCATAGATGTCACCATATTTGTAATACCTTAGATTTTTGGGTTGTTGCGTACTCTATCGAATAGGACTTACTCTGTCGAGTAAGTTAGTTTTGCATTCTGGAGTACATTCTTCCTGATGGGTACTCGATCGAGTAAGGGCAACTCGATCGAGTAGCGGGTACTCGATCGAGTATGTCGGTTTTTACGATTTTTGGGCCAGGTTTGATAGTGACACGTGAAGAGTTATATAAAGTGATTTTGTCAGTTCTTTTTACTTTTACCTTTATTTCTCTAAACTTTTACAAAAAGAAAAACAACGACGTTCTTCTCTTCACTCATTGCTATCAAATCAAGGGTTAGGGTTGTCGAATTTTAGAGTTCATCATACCTTGTGATCGTCGTATTGTGGGTAAGATCTTTGTATTGTTTTTATGTCAAGTAGTTAATATTGTTTAAAACCCTAATTGGGTGATTTGGGGGTGGTTGGGTTTGTTTATGTAATAGATTGTGATTATGTGATTAATTGATTATAGGAGGTGATTTGGTAGAGGACATGGGTTGTTCGCTCGATGGAGATGAGCGGGGCTTAGGTGGGAAAGGCCGCGGTCCCCCACTGGCGGTGTGGAATTTCTGTTGCGATGGATATTCTGGCAGGGCTACACACTTTAGTATGTAATCAGATGTTTGGTGATGTGACGGAGTTGAAGGAGTATGATTGTGTAATTGTCTGTTGTATTGGCTTATTTTGTTTATGCAGTAACTGACCCCGTTTAAATGTTTTGAAAACTGTGGTGATCCATTCGAGGGTGGTGAGCAGTTGTTTAGCAGGGCTTATGGATAGCTTGCGGGTCTCGGCTGGGATGGAGTCTTCACATAGTTTGATAGCTAGTCATCCGCTGCCAGTTGGTATAGTTTTGATATTTTGTTATGACAGATGTACGTTGGGTTTTGGTTTATATGTTGCACGCACTTTAAATAGTTGAACTTTAAAGTATGTTTCTTTATGGTCACTTTTGATATACTGTACCTCGGGCAACCAAGATGGTAGCACTTCCATTTGCTAAGGTAGGCCTCGGTACGGCGCTTTGGTAGATGTGGGTGTTACAAAGTGGTATCAGAGTAACGAACCCAATGAATGTAGAGAGTCAAATTAAAATGAACCCAGGTAGGAGTTGTTAGGAGCTAATGCAAAGGCTTGGGAGACGTTCAAAGTCGCGAACTTGCCCTTAAAACTTTGAACCGGTCACTATGGGGTGTCATGGGATTGCTACTTGTTTATTGTTGTTTCATATGCACATGTTAGATGAAGATATGATTCATTTGAATGGAAAGTGTTGGATAAGTTGGAGGATATACATGACCATGATGAATGTTATTGTTTGGCTTAGTAGTAGTAACACGCGATAGGAGTTGTGATATTTGTATATATATGATTAAGGTGGAATAGAGTGGTATGAGGCATGATTTGGTGTTTCTTGTATGGCTTTTGATTAGCTAGTAACTTGTGGAATAAGAGATGTTAGTTAGTAACATGTGAAACCGAATAGTTATGTTGTTCGATTATAGAGGAGCTGTCTTTAAACTGTTATAACTTGAGATGCTTATATGATATTGGTGTGATTTCAACTGGAGGTGATAGCTTTTTCCTTATGATTCTAACGATAGGTCACACACCCAAAATGACCAAGAAACGAGTGAGATACGACAGATTTACGAAAATTGGACAGTGTTAAGAATTGCGTAGGGTGCTCGATTGAGTACCACTTACTCGATTGAGTACACCTCTTGGTACTCGATCGAGTACCCCATACTCGATCGAGTAACCCTGGTAATTTATTTTGCGTGCTTCTGATCTTCACCTACTCGATCGAGTAGGCTGTACTCGACCTAGTAACCCATATTTTGGGTCATATGCTTATCTTTTTACCTCATTACATATCATATTTATTTCAAAGATGTTCTTTTACTTCTTTATGCATTGTTTTACATATGTGTTGGTCCTGATGCGTAAGTTACCAGATCTTATGATGTAAGGAGTAGCACTTTATGATGGGTATGAGTTTGGTGGGAAGGACATGGATTATACGTGATTGTGATAGATAGTGGAAAGAGGAAAGGAAGGTTGATGAGTTTATTGAGGCAATGAGCATATTTGGTGAGGTATGGTGGGTGATATGGCCATGGGTTTAAGTAGAGTAGTGATAATTATACATGGTCAGAGGGATAGGTAAGTCTGAGGAATGTGGGAATGAAAAGATTGAAAAGAAGGATGTGAATAGTGGCAACTTGAGATGTGTAAGGATTTATATAGGGAGATGGTTAGGATTGTGTTGGTTAAAAATATATGAAATGAAAGGTCGTTGTAGAGGGATGGAGAAGATTGGTATATAGTGAACTTAGATGGAGTTATGCCGCGACGTAGATTTGTAGATAATGACTGAGTTTGGGAATTTGGACTATCAAGAGGTGAGCCTAGTGTGCAATGCTTTGGGAAATTAACGGTATGAGGTGAATTTTTGGTTTTCTAGGGATATGAAAGGAAGATATAACTAATTGAAGAGTAATCGTTGGTTGTGTGGAGTTAATGGTGGAAAGTACGAGTGAGCAGCATGATGAGAGAGGATCCATGGTAAGAAAGAGTGAGAAGGTACTGAAATAAATAAATTGAATTTGAGTTTTGGAGCAATGAGAAGGTAATCAGAACACTAAAGAGTTAGGTAGTAGGAATAAGGAGTTGAATTGTTAATTGATTTTGTCGAGTATAAAGGGAAAAGAATGAGGGGAGTAAACTAAGAGAATGTTCACCGGAGTTATGCTATATGGAAGTAAGGAATCGTCGAGATGTATGATACTATCATGAGGGTGTGAGTTAATGGTTATATAGGAATTTCAAGATGATATGTTAGCCATAAGTTTTGAGGAATTAATGGAGTAAGAAGTTGGTAGAGTATTTGCACGATATGAAATTTTGGTGGAGAGTTAGGTGACGATACAATTAAGGATAGAATTGGAATGAATGTTGAGGTAATTTTTGTTGATAGATTTGATGTTCGTTATTTGGGATGTTAACCAAAGATAGGAAATGAACTGTTATATTTAGAGGTGAGTGAAAGAATTTTTGTTATACGAACAGTGGTGGTGTTGTGGTGTTGTCACTAGTGGTTAAGGGCGACGATAAATAGGAAAGATAGCCATTCTAAAGAGGCTGATTTTATAGAGGCCGGATTGATATGTATGGTTGTGAGGGAATATAAGATGTGGTTATAGGAGGCGATTGCTAGTCGTTGGGTATTAATGATATGGTTACATGTGTCAGGTGGTGGTATTTATGCGAGGGGAGAATGAGTTATGTAGGGCATATGCGTTTAAGCTTGGGTGAGAGATACCATTAACAAGTGGTAACTTACGCGATCAGGATTGACTAGTTAGATGTGATTACGGGTCTATAATGTGTGTAAGTGTTTGTGTGAGGTTTTGACCTCACAAGTAGTGGTATAGTATGATAGTCACAAAGTTGTTATCTGTTTATTCTGTGTAATATGTTGCGTTGTTATCTAGTAAAACAATTTTAAGGAAGTTTTCTTGTCAAGGAAGTTATACTGAGTCGGTGTTTATGGGATTGTATAAGATGCGATGACTATCGATGTGGTTGTTGTGCTTCGGGTTGCGATCCTGGCATGGTAATTCGTTTTGTGATGCGGGTACTTTCGCGTTGCGATGCGGCTGTTGGCGGCGGTGTTGCGATGCCGTCATCGGTTGTGGTGGCGTAGGCGGGATACTTATGTGACGAGCTTTCAAAAGTGTATACCGGTTAAATAGATTATTGTTTTGTTTACTGTTGTTTCCTATGAGTTTCGGGTTGGACATATATACTGTTGTTTTGTTTATTGATGTTTCTTACCAGTTTCGGCTTGGGAGTGAGGGTAGAGTATGATTTGGAAGAGAGTTGTGTATGTTTCTGTTGTTGTCATGGTATAGTGATATTCCGTTAATGGGACACAATTGTGAGAGGTTGTTTGAGTACTTTTGCTCTTGTCTTAGAGGAGGCATTGGTTGATATAGTAGTGGCAAGTGATTTGTGGAACATGTGTTGTACTAAACTGGAAACTACAGGTGGATTATAACTTTTATTGGGACAGTAGGTACGGAGTGTTGGGACTTAGTATCATGTTAAGTTATGGGTGAGTTTTGCGGTAATTAAAGAAAAGAACTTGAGGATCTAGTGTGAGTATGTGTAACATTGTGGATCGTGAGTTATGATTTTGGAGATAAGTGCATGTATAAAGAAGTATGTCGTTTTGCAGTAATGCTGAAGAGTTGGAGTAGTGGTTATGGTGAGGATTTTATGGTATAGGTTTGATGGAGTGTAGAATAATTGGAGGCACGACCTGGATATAGGTATGGTTGTAGGTGTTGAAGTTATAGGCGGTTGGCGTTGACATGCGGTGGTGATAAGGATAATGAGAAGAAATAGCTAAGGATCTAGTATTAGTGGGTTACGAGGACGTAACCTTTATCTTAAGAGGAGTAGGATGCGACAAAGAGAGTTTGATGGTTGTACATGTTGCAGTATATTTGGAAGTTTGAGTCTTGGTGTAGAATAAAGAATGGATTTGTGTTGTGGTTGATATTATTAAAGGTCATGGCAGTGCTTGTAGTAGTATGATGTTTATGAGTGTGAGTAAACTTCGATAGTGTTGATAGATTGGGTGATGATGTTATGAGTATGAGTAAACTTTGAGGACGAAGTTCATTTTAAGCGTGGTAGAATGTAACATTCCGTTTTGTGGTTGATCTCGCTTGGTGGATTGTCTTGATATTTGATTTGGTAGTGGATAATATGTTAGTGATACGGAGTTAGCGGCATTTGTGGAAGTAGTATTATGTAGTTAGTGTCGAGAGGCTATGCTATAGTTGATACGATATCGTGAGCCGCGTTGTGGAGCTAGGCATAGTTGGTGGAGTTAGTGCAAGATATATATGTTTTATAGGTTGGGTTTGAACTTCGGGGACGAAGTTCATTTTTAAGGAGGGAAAACTGTAATACGTCAGATTTATGAGTTGTTAGGTACACTATCGAGTAGGACTTACTCTGTCGAGTTAGTTAGTTTTGGATTATGGAGTACGTTCTGCCTGATGGGTACTCGATCGAGTAAGGGCAACTCGATCGAGTAGCGGGTACTCGATCGAGTACGTTAGTTACTCGATCGAGTATGTCGGGTTTTACTATTTTTGGGCCGGGTTTTATAGTGACGCGTGAAGAGTTATATAAAGTGATTTCGTCAATTCCTTTTTACTTTTACCTTTATTTCTCTAAACGTTTACAAAAAGAAAAACAACGATGTTCTTCTCTTCACTCATTGCTATCAAATCAAGGGTTAGGTTTGTCGAATTTCGGTGTTCATCATACCTTTGTGATCGTCGTATTGTGGGTAAGATCTTTGTATTGTTTTTATGTCAAGTAGTTAATGTTGTTTAAAGCCCTAATTGGGTGATTTGAGGGTTGTTGGGTTTTTTTATGTAATAGATTGTGATTATGTGATTAATTGATTATAGGAGGTGATTTCGTAGAAGAAGGTTTTTGATTGGCTGCATTTGGTTGATTGTTGGTGATTTTGCTTCAAGTAGGGTTCCCTACTCAGTTGACTGTGTAAATATTATAAGATGGTTTGTTTGATTGATTGACATGTTGGTTGTATCGTTGATTGGTATTGGCATTGTTTACATTGGTATTGTGGTTGTTGTTGTTTGTCTGTGGTTCGCGTGGTGCGCCCTCGGCTGAGTGGAGTCGCTTGCGGGAGTGGCTTCACGCCCTTGATTCACCCCTTGTGGTTCTCGTCACAAGGGAGATGTGCACATTAATGGACATGGGTTATTCGCTCGATGGAGATGAGCGAGGCTTAGGTGGGAAAGGCTGCGGTCCCCCACTGGCGGTGTAGAATATCTGTTGTGATGGATATTAAGGAAGGGCTACACACTTTAGTGTGTAATCAGATATCTGGTGATATGACGGAGTTGGAGGATTGTGATTGTGTAATTGTCTGTTGTATTGGCTTATTTGTTTATGCAGTAACTGACCCCGTTTAAATGTTTTGAAAACTGTGGTGATCCATTCGGGGGTGGTGAGCAGTTGTTTAGCAGGTATGCTTATGGATAGCTCGCGGGTCTCGGATGGGATGGAGTCTTCATGTAGTTTGATAGCTAGTCTTCCGCTGACAGTTGTTATAGTTTTGATATTTTGTTATGACAGTTGTACGTTTGGTTTTGGTTTATAAGTTGTACGCACTTTAAACACTTGAACTTTAAAGTATGTTTCTTTATGGTGACTTTTGATATACTGTACCTCGGGCAACCGAGACGGTAGCACTTCCATTTTCTAAGGTAGGCCTTGGTAAGGCGCTTTGGTAGATGGGGGTATTACAACATTAAACTAACCTGATAACATTAATATAATGTTCAACTCACTTAAACATACCTACATATAACAACTAAGAGATCACATCTTAACACTCAAACATATATCATCATACGTCCTAATTATGGTTGCCATAATTAGGTGCTGTTACATATAATCAACCACTTCCTAAAATTGGTACATCAACTAAGTAACATTATGACATATTCACCACTAATATATATGACACCATATTAAGCTTATTTTTAAGCATGGATGCTACATTTAATTGTCAAAGTGGGCACATTTTAAAGATGACAACATATGTGACCATGTTTTATGCTTAGATGCTACCCTGTTAAAGTCACGTCAAACCATGCAAATAGAGGTTAAAATAACCCTGATAAGAAGGTTACATTTTCAACTTAACATATGAACATTTTGCAGATTACATGGTCACATTTTCAGCTTACCGTCTAATGTGCGTGCCTGTTCCTTGCTCTTCTTTTTTCCACCAATTGGAGCTTCCATATTCACAACTTTTTCAAGCGCATTTGCATGCCAGCTATGGATACCCAGTATCTGTTGAATCCCCAACAAACACTGATGATTATCGAACTACATAATGCATAGGAATCGCCGCGTTTAATCGACAGTTTTGTATAACTATACGTCGGAAAACTCAAAACAATTTCAAAAAAAAAACATTTTCAAAACTTTTCAAAAGTACCTGGAGTGTTTTATGCACAACGACGGGGTCGCAATGACACTAACTAGAGTCAAAACCAACACCGGACCAAAAACCGACTCAAAAATTCAAATCCCGACTCCAACAACGAGCCAAACCGAGTCAAACACAAAAAACAAACATCACAAAGCTTCCATGTTAAGTATACACGGTATACTTGAATAGTCAAGTACAACAATCATGCCATCCAAAACCTAGGATATAACAAATCATGATTTCAATTGCGTGATAGTGACAAGCCAGCTCGAAGACCCGCGAAATGGCTCGCACCTCTTCGAGTAGCCCATGCGGCCACGTCTCTCAAAACACAAACAACCACTCAATCCTCTATAAATACCCCTCAAATGACACCATTTGAAGGTACACGAGTGTCCGCCCCCTCATTTCTCCCTTAAAATTCTAGACTCGACTTCTCAAGTCACAAACCAACACGTGTTTTCGACCTACCAATCAAAAATACAAGCCATACACATTGTTTGGTACCGTCATCGTGCATTAAATCACTTGACCGACCATTTCAACCAACTACACAATCACTAACTAAACAAACACTCTTTACATTGCTAAAACGGTTTTCAACCGAGTTTTCCAACTTAACAAGTTTTTACACTTCCGTTGATTTCTCGTCTCAAACCTAGCATGTAAGTATGGGGGTGTAATAATCTTCTACTTTCATGTCTTTTATCTGTTTTTATGACCTTAACATGGTAAAACATGCATAACATGGTCCAAAATACGGATCGAATGAGCCAAAAGCGAGTTTTGACCGGAAACAGAAGGCCCTAGTCACCACTAGGTACCTCGCGCCTCAATGGGGTGTCCAGGTCAGAGCTCAAACGTGTTTGAGTTCATTCTTTCCATTTTCATTTCATTTTACAACCGGTTTTTACCATTTCAAATCATTTTTATGATAAACCTTTTTAACCATAAAACATGTTCACCCTTAGTTCCTTATACCATGACGGTTTAATCCATGTTTCGGTGATAATATTTGGTTAATCACATTTAAAAAGGCATTTTAAAACCTTTTTATTCATTTCTTTACATTTCAAAAACAAACATATTAGTCATACATGAATAGTCATCCTTGGTTCCACATACCATGTCGGTTTAACCCGAGTACGATGATAAACATTGACTAATTACAAACAAATGGACTTAATACAGTTAGTTCATAATCAACATTTTTCAAAACTATTCATGTCAATCTTGCAAAACCGAACCCGACGTCGAATATCGTCAATACAATGATGATTATTCAAGTCCTGTTCTTCACATTAACACAAAAGTGGTCTAAACGACATTTTCAAACAAAGACGGGTTCAAATGCCCCTTTACAAACCGTTTTACAAACGTTTTCAACAGTCAGAAGACGTCCCTTTGGACAGTCAGCTGCCTCGCGCCTATACAGGCTTACTGCTTTCCAGTTTTCAAATCAGGACTGGTACCTTTGCATCGCCTGATGGCTCGCGCCGCAATGGGCTGCCTGATGCAGGTCCTGTTTCCTTTCCAGCACTTATCTAGGACGATCCCGACTTTGGTTAACTCAAATACAGGACCGATCAGATGACAAGCCTGCCCTTTTACTTTGTATTTGCAAAACGCCTTTCTAAGACAAATGGATCTCGTTATGCACCATAAACCTAACTCGGTAAATGGATGTTTAATTATCGTCTTGCATGCAAATCAACACTAAATCCAACTGGACATAAATTACTTGATATTTGGATAAACAACTGACATAGAAAGCTCACATGTTAGGTTTAAACTTGTGGATGCGTATTCATCCATTTACCCATTTTATCAACTTTTGCATTTAACCAACCAAGATCGATCAGTAGAGGCCGCTACCGCGGGGGGATTGGGTGTCCGATTAAAAGGCTTCCCAACACGTACCTTCACCTTTTACTCAGAAACATTGGATAGTGGACGACCTTATCCAGGGCGAACGAGAGTCATTCAAGAGATAGGATGCTAAAGAGGGACGACTCCTTATCTTTAGTACCTATGTCAAACACCGCTTTTTGCCTTGGTTGACCAAGGTATAAAGTGGATTCGAACGGCTTCCAAGCATCCCACAAATGCTTCGTGGCGACTCCGAACATCTCTTGCATTGTTTCGAGACCCTTGCCGAGACGAAACCGACCGATCTAAAGCGATCCGGTCGAAAGCATTTTTACGCCACCCAGCGTGGATTTCAGACTGCTGCATGTCCACAGATTGGCTTGGCATGCAGGTGGCCTATGTCCACATATTGGCGACTCCGCTGGGGAGAACTAGGACACTTGTGTCTTTGTGATCCCTAAATGGTGAGACTCGAACGAGGTCTTGGTTGAAATGCATTAATTGATATTACGGTCATAAGTCGAGTTCCTTGTCCGGGCCCACAACCTAACCTTTATCGACTAACTGGCTCGTCCCGTCGGCGTGAGTTTTCTCATTCCCGCGTTTCGAATCTCGATTGCGTCAAGCATACCGTTGACGTTACACATTTTGGTTTCATCAAAGAGCTTTCATTTACTTTGTGTACGAGGCTAGGTCACCCTCCTTACACATTTTGTTTGGATTGGTATCCCTCTCGAAAATCGGGGTTTCATCGCTTGGTGTGTAACCCACTCTTTTAAGCCAAAACCCGTGTCAGCATTATGCATAATATAATGAACTGTGAGTGCTTATGTGTTATGTGATCATAAGTCCTTCCCTGTCATTTCAAACTTTTAAAACACCCTTTTGCGCCATTATAATGGCCATTTCAAACCTCGGTCTTTCGCCGACTGTTGCACGCCTTTCTAGGCCGTTGTAATGACGATTTTCAAACCCGGTTTTCTACAACCATTTCAAAAGCACGCCTTTCTAGGCCGTCATAATGACGATTTTTAAACCCGGTTTTCTACAACCGTTTCATAACGCACGCCTTTTTAGGCCGTCGTAATGACGGTTTTCAAACCCGGTTTTCTACAACCGTTTAAAAAAAGCACGCCTTTTTAGGCCGTTGTAATGACGATTTTCAAACCCGGTTTTCAAAACCGTTTCAAAAACACCTTTTTACGCCGTTATAATCGTCGCGTCAAGACACAGATTTTAACCCGTCTCGCGCCGACACAATGGCTCTTTCAAAACCCAAAAATGACATACACCCTTTTTGAGGCTTTTCAAATCCCGAGGACCATACACCATCCCCGAGACCAAAACCCGATTTCCAAACCTTTCAAAACCCAATTTTCAAAACACACGACTTTGAATTTCAAAGCCGTCTTCGGAAACAACACAATGTTTTTAGAGCCGCCGCAACTCAAACTCAAACCGTCTTTTGAAATCAAACTTAAGAAACCTTTTTAACTGGTCGACCTTTTGAAGATCCCTACTCTTTGGAAGCCGTCCATAAATTGACAAATGAATCTTTTTGAAAATTTCAGTCCACCATTCCAATTCCGCCTCTTATCTATCGAGTCGAAGCAAACGTACTTATGGGTGTTTACTTATGAGTCATCTCACCTCGAGACTCGTTCAACGGCGTCACACCATTACATTGAACGCGGGTCAAAGTTTGGTCAACACCGTCACATTATAAATCGAGTCAGCACCGAGGCACCACACACGTTGCCCTCGTCTTGTTGAGTCTGAAGTGTCTTTTTGTCTTTTGTGCTGTCTGCATTTAGTCGTTAAACCGTGTCGAATTAGGATGTAATATGAGCCATTTTCTGCCTCTGAGCCATGGCCCCGTCTTCAGCTTCATCCAACAACAATGATGACAACATAGATCTCATAACTGCTCAGCTAGCCAGCCTGCTCAGAGCTCTTAAGATCACCCTAGACCGTGTCGAGATACGTATCGACACCTTGGAAAATAAGAAAAACGGAGAACACAACACTCTGCCTTTGATTAAAACCGACAAAAGGCTCAAGCTCTTGGAAGAACAACTCTTAGCCCGTGGTAACAACATCCACCTTGAGAACAATCGAAGATTCGAACCCGTTTGGAATCAATTGCCCGACAACTTTACCTTGACTGATGTACCCAAGTTTAAGGGAGTGGAGGACCCGCTCAATCACATTCAGGCCTTCAAGGACTACATGTCCATTAAGGGGGCCAAGCAAGAACTTTTCACCCGGATCTTTTGTAGATACCTCATTTCTGCACCTCCCGCAAACCACCCGGTGATGATTGGGCCGCATGTTTGGTACGCGGAATGATTTGTGACAGTTCGTAATTTTATCGTCAAGTGATCACTCAAACATTTATGTCTACCTCTTAAATGTCATCTACGTGCCGATACGGTCGTTTTGGCAGTAATTAGGGTACATTTGGAGTCTGGGCCTAAAACCGTCTTCATTTTCTAACAACCATTTAAAATGCCGAGTCGGAATGTTCTAGAATGTTCCGGATATTTCTATTCCATATTTTATAAATCTTTTATAAATCTTTTAATCTTTGGTAAACAATTTCCCGTAATATTCACACATAATATTAAGGAAAACCAAATTATTCTGTTATTCCCTAAACTAAACACGGAAATCTTTCTTCCGCAGGAGGAAACCACTTGGGAAAGGACGCAGCAGGTGCTGCGCCTCTTCCAAGGGACACAGTGACTGCTGCGCCTCTTCTCAAGTCCTTTTCTGCGTATTTTTTCGTATCTTTTCATATCTTTTCGAGATTCACTTCCAAAGTTTCTCCGAAAACCCTACTTCTTCCACGTGATTAGTATAAATAGAGACCTTCGGTCTCACATATTTCTCACGCGAGTGTCCGCCCTTCTCTTCTTCCTTTGCATTCTAGACCACGTTCTTACTTTTTGGTGCCTACGTGCTTGAACATTCGACCACGTAAGCTCGGATCCTTCTTAGTACCAGCCTCGTTTTGCATGACCTACCAATTTGACCAACTCCACCATAATCAACTTTAATCAATCTTATTCGTTTTCCTCTTACGAGGGCACTTTCGTCTACATTCGAGTCGAGCATCACTAAACGTATACTTAGTTCATCTCGTTTCGTCAAACATGTAAGTCTGAGGGTGTATAATCCCTATTTTATTATTGTTCTTTATTTTTTGTAATCATTATTGTAAGGTTTATGTCGAAAATATGTATTAAAACCGATTTCTAAAACCATGCTTTAAATCCCTTTTGCGGATTACCAGAAGATAACCGTCGAGAAAGGACGCAGCAACTGCCGCGCCTCTTCGAAGGGACGCAGTACCTACTGCGCCTCTTCGTGAGGCTGCCGCAGTTCCTGCTTCCTTTCTTCTTCCTTCGTCCTTTGATGATTCGTTTGTTTTATTTCTTTCTTCAGTTGTTCCTTGTTTTAATATAACAATCTAAGCATAATAATTCTGACATGTAATATATTCATCATCATTAATATTTAATCCGTCATAAATTCCCGACTTAAATCCCAAGTAATTCATATTTGCGGGTTTTCGTCATTAAAGTCAAATCCGGATTGTAGAAATTCGATTCATTCATATTGGGTTTCTGGAATTCGTCATTGATATATTTCCACCTGTTTATCATCATTAGTCCGTCATTAATCCATCGTATTTAACCTAATTAATTAGTTAGTTTGTTAGTTTATATTAATTAATTAACCCTTTAATCTTGTAAATACTCGTCCTAATTAGTTTCATCCATGTTTATTGCTTTTATGACCGTTAATCACATGTAAATAATCTGATAATCACTTTCATCCGAGTCAAATAATGTTAATCGATCATTAAAATCACCAACGAATGTTAACGACTTGCAATTCCGGCTTCACAGCCAGAACTGAGCCAAGGAACGGACGCAGCAACCGCTGCGCCTCTTCCAAGGGACGCAGCTCTGCTACGCCTGTTCCTGGTTGATTTCCGTCCCTGAAATTCCGTTGTTGCTTTGACTTATTTATTTAATTACGTATTAATTTACTATTAGTCGTATTATCACCCTAATTCCTGCTCGTTAATTCCTTTATTCTTTCTTTTCCCAAATTATCCGTTTTAGATGTATTTTCGACATAAATCAATTAATCCAATGTAATTATTGTAATTTTCTTTATTGTATTTTCATTGTATTTCTTTCATCGTATTGCTTGTATGCCTTCACATGTAATCGATCCCTAAATTTCTACTTTGACATTAACTGTATGATTAAATTACGTGTTAACTGACTTAGTTAATTCTCACATGCTAGGATTAATCTAATGGATGTTGCATTGCATGCATATAAATTGACAATATATCAAGTATGAATAACTTCCCTAATCATTAGTAGAGGCCGCTATCGCGGCGGGCGGGATTAGGTGTTCAATCAAAAGAGCTTTCTAATACGTACCCTCACCCCTTACTCCAGATCTCTGTGAACATCCGTGTTCATTGGCATCCACGAGAGTCATTCTAGACATAGAATCCTAAGGGTAACGAGTTCTTGGTGTTCATGTTATTACTTTGTGTCTTGACATGACACGAGGTATTCGAACGGTTTCCAATTTTCCACAATAAATTGGTGGCGACTCCACAAATGCAAACGCTTTTTTCCCAAGTGCCCCTGTGGCCCATGTCCACAGTTTGGCGACTCTGCTGGGGATAATACACTTACGTGTAGCCAAAAGGATGAAACTTGAACAAGGTTAGGGAATAGTTTGTACAAGACAATTGTCGGTTTTCATAACTCGGTCTTCTTAGATCGTTTATTCGGCCTTCCTAGGCCCAACCCAACTCATTCGACGAATCGTCCCGTCTAAACGGTCCTAATTCTTATTTGGGCCTAAAGTTGCATAGCGATTGACTTCATCCATACCATGATACTTACTCTTGTTCGTATAAAGGACTTTCACTACTTGAGGAAATGGACTAGGAATTGGCCTTACTCTTGTTCGGTACGAGCCTCTCCACAGACTTCGGGTTTGATTGTTCGGTATGGCAACCCACCCTTTAAACCAAAACCCATTTAAATGCACTCAGCATCCCGTTATAATGCTTGTATATTGTTTGTACCATACGTGATCACCCTTTTCTAAACAAAACCATGACGATTTTTGTAAATTCAAAATCCTTCTTTAAAATGTAAAATTTTCGAACTTGGGCCTAATGTTAGCGCAAAACAAGCCGAAAAACCTCGAGAAAGTGAAATCGCTGATGGCTTCGTGAATGACTTCGGGGACGAAAACCCTCCCATGGGTATGACTGCAGCTAAGAAACGACTCCAATACTTAGAGGAGCAATTGATCTATCTTAAAGGGGATGACATTTATAGGGAGAATAATCGCAAGTATGAGGCTGTGAGTTCCAAGTTGCCAACCAACTTCAACATGACGGATATCCCTAAATTCAAGGGGCATGAAAACCCTTTGAACCATATCCGTGCCTTCAAGGATTACATGTCTATCAAAGGCATTAAACCCGAAATGTTGTTAATGATCTTTCCTTCATCTCTTGACACCATCCCAAAACAATGGTTCTATTCACTAGATCACAAGAAAATCGTTACTTGGGACGATGCCGCTATCGAGTTTGCTAAACAATACGCGGATAATGCTGAAATCCAAGTCAACATGCGCACTTTAGAGGTTCTTACCCAAAATGACAAAGAAGGTTTCACCGATTTCCTAAGTCGGTGGAGGAAGACTAGTACTCAACTTGTTGAACGTCCGGATGAGGCTACCCTTGTAGAGATATTCGTGGACAACCTAAAGCCCATCTATGCAAATCATTTGAGGTATCAAAACATCAAGACTTTTAAAGATTTGACCGTACTAGGGACAAGGATCGAATATGACATTCGTAAAGGGCTCTTATCCAAAACGATAGGTCGTGGATACCAAGGCTCAACAAGTCGTTCTTACGGCTCCACTAGCAAGACTGATGAAGTTAACCTCCTTGAGCCATCTAAAAAGAGTACCCCTCCAAGGAAATTCACAAATCTAGGGGACACATATTCCAACGCTCTGAAAAGATTGATGAAACAAGGCAAACTCCAACCCATAGGTCTTACACCCAAACCAAAAAAGAAATTCAAGTTCTGGGATGAGAATTGATACTGCGAATACCATAGAGGTAAGGGACATGATACAGAGAAATGCTACAAATTGAAAAATGTACTTCAAGACATGATTAAAGACGGTCGCCTACCAATACCACCTGGAGGTAAGCCTAACAATACTCAGAATCTTCTTGGAGTTCTGATGATTAAAAGTGACGAATCTACCTTAGATTGCTCACATCTTATCTCCCCAAAGAAGGAGGTGATCAATGGGATATGGACGGATAGTGAGGAGGATGTCTACCTCCAGGATCTTCCCTTAATCAAAAGCGCCGAAAGCATCATAGATGAGATCATTGCCACACTGGACACAAAAATCAACACTAATCAGCAGAGAGGATGAAGAAAATAAATCAAGTGGACAAACAATCAAGGAAGACTCTTCAAGCTCACTACCAGAGAAGGAGAGATGTTCAAAGGAGAACCAGAAGACGATGAATTCGAGTCAGACTCAGAGTCGGAGTCAGAGTCGAAGTCTAGAGAAGTTCCTAGAGAGTATCCTCGTGTCGTCATTCCTACTCCCCTCGTTTCTCTTAGCCTAGTGTCGAATAGCAATAGTAGTTCGGGAAATGTCCCAACCGCTGTCCCTTTACCTCCACTGACCACAGATCAGATGGCTTCTTTGTTTCAACTTTTCTCAAATCTTAATATGAATAAATCAGGTTCTGCTTACTCTTCGTGTTATCTTGAATGCAATTCTGTTTACGATGATGATGAGAATGACACAGACCCTAACTCAATTGAAATACCTTGATACGTGCCTAATGTATAGTCTTTTTGGCCTATTTCAGCACGTATTTCTATGCAATTCTATACTGTTTTTATAGTATTTTGCCCGAATTGGCTACTTTGGTGTATTTTGTCCTTTTTGTAGGAATGATCGCGAAAGTAGCGGAACCATACTCCTTTTCGTCCTTTTTGCATGCATTTAGAGGAGACGGGATTGTCCCAGAGTGAGATACTGCATTTGGAAGTGTCGTTGCACGCATTACGAGGCACTTGGGTGAAGACGTGAGCTGAATTGAAGATACAAGTGCTCGATCGAGCTGTTTGGTGGTCGATCGAGTGGTTCCTAGGCTCCCTGAGGCTCGATCGAGCTATTCCTTACTCGATCGAGTAATCTGCACATGACCAAGTCCTCGATCGAGTACCCATTTGGTCGATCGAGGGACTTCTGCTGAGATGATGGTCGATCGAGCTATTCCTTACTCGATCGAGAGGTTTTCACAGGCGTGGGCTTTTAATTAGTCTGTGGATGTTTTATTTCGCAAGCTTTCAGTTTTACTTTCTATTTAAACCTAAGTGAATTAGGTTAATAGGGATCTTATTATCTATTATTCACTTTTTACTCTCTAAGTTTCCACAGTAGAACTTTTCCTACGTTACTCTTGCTCCTTCAACTGTTACTTTTATTTTGGGATTATTTCACTCGGACTCGGTTGTTCTTTACGCGGGAATCGCTTAGATTGTAATCTCCTCTCTTCTCTTAATAATAATTAACCTTCTTGTTGCTTTTAATTCTTGTTTATGTTATCGTTCTTTCTTGCCCTAATTTCCGTTATTGAATTCTATTATTATTTCATTATGTCATCTGCTGGGAAATTGTTTGCTGTTAGTTTTATTAAGAATATGAGTAGCTAAACCCCTCCATGTTGGGATTAGGGGATCTGCGGTAGGAAAATGACGACGTAGCGAATGACCTGGACGAATTGATTAAAGAGACTCTGTCACTATAGCAATTTAACTGTAATTCCCGACCTAGTTGAGTGCACGCTTCTATGTCACCCATTAAACTGGCTACAATTAATCCTGGATCAAAAGATTGGACTAAATAGGCCTGCTATAAACAGTAGACTACCCTAATGAGGACGAAAGTTAAGTTAGTGGTATTTTAGGGTGGGAAGTGGACCGAAAGGACCTTCTAATATCCGTCTCGCATTAGTTAAATCCGAGTCATTTCTTTGCTAAGTTGTTGAACTACCGTAGTGAACCGAATTCGCGACATGTCCCCCTCTTATTGATAGTTTAAATTCACTTTCCTGCTTTACTGCCCTCTGCTTTATTTCTCTTTCCTTTCAACTCCGTAGTTTAGAAACCAAAAATTCAATCAACACCAATTGTTACCATAGGATTAGAAATAGATAGCTGTAGTTGCATTACCTCCCTGTGGATTCGATACTCGACTGCCTCTGCTACATTTTAGTTGAGACCGTTAGGTTTTATTTTTGACAGGTACGCGATAGACGTGTCAAATTTTGGCGCCGTTGCCGGGGAGGCAATTGTTCAATTTACTAGCTGTTTTATTTTTAATTCTTCTCTTAGTTTAAGGAACATCGTTCCTTAGACTATTCTTATATCTTGTCTGTAGTTTCTTCTTATGCGCAGGTCGCAAGGTGGTCCACTACTACCTTTTGATCCCGAGATTGAGAGATCTCTGCACGTAAAAGGAGACTATTTCAAGAACAACAGGCAGAGGAAGAGCCTAGTTCTCGTGGTAGCTTTTACGAGAACGAGCTTTTCAAGACAATCCACCGTCTTCTCCGAGTTTCCAATTCATCGATTGAATCTATTACTTTCCCAGATTTTCCCGAAATGGCTGAGGAAGCAACCATTGCTAGTCACTCCGAGCCCACGGTGACAATCTCTATAAGGGGTTCGAATTACGGAGATGCTAGGAAGTTCGAGCCCAAGCCTGCGCATACATCAATATGGTCGAGAAAAATCGTTTGGGGGAGCTGCAATCAAGATGCAGCTCAAAGATATGGAGACCTTCATTGATTATCGTTGCTCCATACCCCCACCTACCGGGCGTGACGGTGATCGGATAAAAGAAACCATGTTCATCTTCTCACTCCGCGATCTTTGCAAGGGAGTGGTATAGGGATTTGGACCGAGCTGCTCACGGCATAACAGATTGGAATTCGCTAGCATTGGCGTTTTATAAGAAGTACTTCTCTGCTTCGAGAACCATCGCCATTAGAGCTCAGATAACAAGTTTCAAACAAGGGCCTGACGAGAACTTCCACGAGGCATGGCTTCGTTTTAAGAAACTGGTGCGGACCATACCGCATCATGGTTTCGAAAAATGGAGTTTGTGCAACCATTTTTACAATGGTTTATATGATGATCAGAGGGTTATTTTAGATGCTGCAGCCAACGGTCGATTTGCTGACAACTTGGGAGCAACCAAAGGGTGGAAGATCATAGATGATTTAGCCACTCATAGGGCTGAATATGGGAATTCAAGAGGAAACCAAAGGAGAGCCGCTGAATCCTCTTCAGTAGCCGCATTAGAAGCCCTTACCGCGAGGTTTGACAAGTATGAACTAGGGGGAGCTCTCAAGGGAGGGATGTACCAGGTTAATGCTATGACAGACGGTCCTTTCGTCTGTACGAGGTGTGGGGGAGATGGACATGTCTCGGATTATTGTCCTAGTTCTTATGAGCAATGTGCTGCCTTTTAACATTACAGACAAAACAACACTCATTATGAGCCGAATATCCACCCCAATTTGAGGTGGAGTAACCAGAACGTACTCAACCCCACCGCCTCTCCAAATCAGCCGCAACAGCCATATATTCCTCCACACCAGAAGCAACAAGGCTATCAGAAGCCTCCGTCTTTCAACCCTCCTAACCAAGGTGCTTCGTCATCTGGTGGGGTGAGTGAGATAGGTGAGTTAAAGTCCATGATGCAGTCCATTGCAAAGCAATTACAACAGAAGGACACGGCATTCAAGGCACTTGAGACTCAAGTTGCCCAACTGGCTGAAAATCAATCTTCAAGGAAGCCCGGTCATTTACCGACTCAAAATGACAAGAACCCAAATGAGACGGTGCATCTGATAGAGTTGAGAAGCGGTCTTTCTTATGAGGGACCGGAAGTACAGAAATCACACCCGAGGAAGTCATCGATGATGATGAACAAGTTCTCGTTAAGAGAAAAGGACTCACGACAAATGAGTTACTCGATCGACTGAAATCTGATGCTCGATCGAGTGGAAATGGTGAAGAAGCTGGTCGATCGAGTAGAATCCCTGCTCGATCGAGTGAAGCAGATGATGAGGTTGGTCGATCGAGTGGTAAGTTTGCTCGATCGACTGACGCTGGTGAAGAAATTGCTCGATCGAGTGAGCACATTGCTCGATCGAGTGATACTGATGACGGGAAGCTTATTCGAGAGCCTGCTAGTGCTCGTTTAAGCGAGGAATTACCAGAAAGGCCTCGTTCGAGAGGTAAGAAGCGTCCAAAGGATACCGAACTTGCTCCGGAAGACACTTTGGAAGCGAGAAACAAGGGACTCGAGATTCCAATTACGGTTCCCTTCCCGAGGCGGCTGCAGAATACCAAAGTTAATCAACAGTTTGGCAAATTTGTTGAACTTTTGAAGAGTTTGGAAGTTTCCGTGCCGTTCACTGAATTGCTGACCAAGGTACCCTCTTATTTAAAATTTATGAAAGAAATTTTAGCACGTAAGAGGACTATTAATGATAATGAGACCGTAGCTTTGACGGAGGTGGGGTCAGCCCTATCTCAAAATAAGCTACCTCCTAAGCAATCAGACCCGGGTAGTTTTTCGATCCCTTGTCACATCGGTATACAATTGATTGATAATGCGCTATGCGATTTAGGCGCTAGCGTAAGTGTTTTACCTTTGTCTCTAGCTAAGAGACTTGGTGTGACAAAGCCGAGTTGCACCAACATGACTCGTCCCGGATGGCCGACCGTAGTTTATCACGGCCACTAGGTGTAGCGAGAAGACGTACTGTTCGGATCGGGAAGTTCTTTATTCCCGTTGATTTTGTCGTCTTAGATATCCCCGAAGATGTGCACACCCCTATCATTTTAGGGAGACCATTTTTGTCCACTGCCCGTGCAGTAATAGACGTCGAGGGGAAGACTTTGACCTTCCAGGTAGGGGACGAGGAGCTGACTTTTCATCAGTCTAAGTTCCGGAGGGCTCCCATGCAAGCTCAGCCTTGCAATGCCCTCTCTTCTGTTGACCCTATTATTGACACTCCAGATGAAAATTTGGAGAATATTGTTTATTATTGCTAACCCTCCGCCTCATACCGAGAGCAAAAAGGAGGAAAATTCGTCATTTTTCCTTACTGCGCAGTGCAGATGAAGGCAAGAAAGGAGTTGTCAAGGGACAGGGTGCAACCATTATCAATCAAACTGGAGCCAAGGATGCCAAAGAAGGTTACAGGGGGGCGAGAACGAAGACAGTTCGAACCTACATAGATTGGAACTATGTTCCTCCTCCCCTTGCAAACAGTAATTCAAGCTCATGGAAATCAAAGAGGACGGTCAGTATCGCTGAAGTGACGTCCTCCAGTCAGAAGCCCACGAAGGGGCTGCTGAAAGCTGATGGGAATTAAACGGGGAAATGCCCCGTGTAACAAATTGTAATAGATATTTGCTTGAATTTCTTTTGAATTTCATTATTACGTTTTTAATTAGGACAATTAGTTTAGACAATCCTTTAGCTTAGACTGAGACTATAGACTGTGTTTTCTGCGTATTTGGTATTTTGGGATGTGTTTGGATATGTTTTACGCAGGTTTGGAGAAGATTCACGCAATTCGAGGAAGAAGGGACAAAATTCAAAGAGTCTACACGAGGAAGTCCTCGATCGAGTACTTTTTGTACTCGATCGAGTGGAAAATGGGTCGATCGAGCCGTCTGGTTACTCGATCGAGAAAAGCCAAAGAGGAACAGGTCGATCGAGAGGGTTCTTACTCGATCGAGCTAAAGGGACAGCAAAAGTCCTCGATCGAGTGATTAAAACCACTCGATCGAGTGAAATGAACAGTGGACGGGAGTTTTCTTTCTTAAAACTCTTATTTTCCTAATTCTATTTCATTTAACTTCTAATTTCCGTCTAACTCCCCCTTAATGTGCGATTGATTTCTCCCCAAATCCCCAATTTTCTTGCCCATTTTACCAAATCCGTCACCTACAATCCCTTCATAGCTACTTAATCTTCAATAGCCCCTTATTTTCCCCCTCTTTTGTGCTCGTTTTCGCTGCTTTTAAAGGGAATTAGGGTTTCCGGTTTTTCGATCAAAATCCGCCCTCATTGCTTGTTTAATTGAAGTTTAGTCGCTATTGTAGGATAATCATCATCAAGTAAGTTTTCTTTCACACTCTTTGCAATTTCTCTTCATTTATTTCGAATTTCATGAGGTGAATTTGAATTAGGGTTCGAAAATCCATGTCTAGTCGATTTTGTTTCGATTTAATTGTGTTTATATGCCCTTAATTAGCTTGTTGATGATCTTATCCCTATTCCTCACTGTTTCTACATGTTTAATTCGAATGCGCACAAGATTTCCGCGATTAGGGTTCCTGTAAGTCGAAATTTGTCGACTGTCAGACGGTCTTATGTTGCCTTGCTGTGATTAACATCAGTCCATGCTTCCTTCTTCTTGTTAACCGTTTCCCGTCCCCTGTCGTTTTTACATGCTATAAACTGCTGGAATTCTTGTTCTGTGAGTCGACTTATTCGACTGTTAGGAGTCCTACACGCTCCCATATGTGGTTTTCATGCTGTGTTAGTCCCTTTAGCAGTCATTATTTTATCATATTACCACGACTCACACGCTGCTTTTCGAATTTTTTTGTGGAATTATTGGGTTTTGCTTGCTGGTAGTCGAATATTTTTCGACTAATAAGGCCATTATTCGCTGTCACATGCTGGTTAACGCTTCATTTTAGCCACGGTTAGCAGCCATTCTTTCTTATTAAGCCCTTTATTTGATTGCAGGATGGATGCCAGTTCTTTGCCTTCTGCGAGTCCATCCTCCAGCCCTTCTCCGAGCGAGTCAGTGGTCCCTGCTGTTGCCACTAGCTCCGCCTTGGTCACCACTGCAGCACCAGTTCTCCTTGTCTCAGCTGCAGGGACAGTTTACGCCTCACCGCTCACCGGAGCTCGATTCGGTTACACCGCCACTACTCCTACCGGACCTTTTTCCCTGCTTTGGATCGCGGATTCACCCCCGTTTCCCGCAGCTGATATCTTGCCCACCGAGGCCACATCAGCAGGCTAGCCAGTTAGCCATCACTTCCAGCCCTTCTGAGGCTGTTGTTGCGGGAGAGGGCACTCTCACACCGTTACCAAAGATGCCCACGGTACGTTTCACTTCAGAGGCTCACCGGACTCGGTTAGCCGCTTTACTTCGTTGCCCCTTCTCCCCCACCCGTTTCCTTGCGCGGACTGACCTAGAGACCTTAGGAATTTATGAGGAGGTCTGTAGTTTGTTGAACGGGACGGGTATGTCGGGTCTGATCACCATGCAGGAGGCTACTATTCGTACCTCTACTTACGAGTTTTTTAGCTCCTATTCTTTTGACACCGACTCTTACGATGCTGACCACTCCAGTTCTTGCATTCACTTTCGATTCCGCAATGAGTCGCACCACTGGACTTTGGCCAGGTTTGGGCAGGTTTTGGGACTAGTTAGTGACGGTCCCACCGACCCACCTCGAGACCTCCTTCAGCCACTTTGGGCTGCACTTACTCACACTCCCTTCCCCTCACGGAGGAGAGACCATTTTTGGGCGCCCTGAGCCCAATAACGTGACCAACACTGAGCTAGCGATTCTCGCGGGGTACCTCAACATTGACTACGGTACCCCGTTTGTTCTAAACATTGCCTATCTAGTAGCTCAGCATTGGAACGGAATTGGGACTCGGGTCAAGACCGCTGTTGTCTGCGGCGGGCTAGTCACTAGGATTGCCCGCCACCTTTACCCCACTGAGCCTGGATTCACTGCACCTGATGAGATGGCTCACCTTGACCTGGGTGCCATGGCTGACTTCGCTTGGTTCCCAAAGGCGAAGGGGAGCGCGAGGACGTGGAAGATTTGTGGCTCCACATCTGTTACCTTGCCGTGCTCTACCCTTCCTCCACTCTTACCACTCCCGTCTGCTGCTGAGGGAGCGAGGCCACCTCTACCTACCTACCACCTTACCTTCACCCCTACTTCTTCTTCTAGGAAGAGGAAGCGGGAGGCCGGAGCATCTTCTAGCTCTCAGGCTCGGACTCGAGCCCAGTGGGACCGACCCCCACGCCTCAGCCTACACCCACTCAGACTCATACTCTCCCTCCACTTGACCCTCCTTCTGGTTCGGCTTTGCCGACCAATTTTGTTTGCCCTCCTGTTTTAGGGGCGCCCGAGGTCATGGACCAAGGGCGTCGTGATGCCTTGCTTTTGGATATGTGCAGGTACATTACTGAGATGCGACGGGATATGGCTTTGGCCGTATTCCGGCTCTACGAGTACCATATCCGAGCCGGCCGACCGATTCCAGAGGGGTGGCCGCATCCTTCCTTCTACCGATACCCAGCGGACGGGTACCCTCCACTTCCTTCTGACTCAGAGGAGGAGGAGGAGGAGACAGCGGTAGCACGAGAGGTGCGGTTGCGGGGCGAGCGAGCAAAGACAAATGAGCTGTCAGAGAGGAGGAGAGGGATCCCTCGTTTACACCGACCGCAGAGGACTTGACTGGAGGTGACGACTAGAGGCCCCCCTTGTTTGTTGCTGGTTTGGGAAGACCGTTTTGTTGAGTCGGAGTACCTGGGAGACGGCGGTGCCGACGACGAGTAGCTACCGGTCTACTCACTTCCCCAGTTTTCTGGCTGGTTTGGGGAAGTTCGTGTTTTGTATGTTTTCTTACTCTTTTTATTTCGTCTCCTTTATTTTTCTTTTATTGGTTGTATACTCCCATCCCCCATTTTTCTCATTTGTAGTTTGGAGGACAACGAGGGCGTTGTCCGTTTTGGTTTGGGGAGGGTATTGCATCCTTTTGAGTCTGCATCTGCATTTGCTTTGCATTCACGTTTAATTTTTCAGTTTGCATTTGTTGTTTATTTTCATAAAAATCAAAAATCCAAAAAAAAATGATTAGAAAATGTCAAAATTCAAAAAAATTTCACGTTTATTTTTGCATTTAGGTTGAGTCGGAACGGTAGATTCCCGTGATGAAATTGCACTATAACTTGTCAATTTACTTGAGCCTTGCACTTTATTGATAGTTTTTAGCCTTGTCATACGCATAGTCTACGAATTTCTGTTCAAATAATAGCTGACTGTCTAGACTTGACCTGATAAATTGGCAAACTACTTAAAAAAATTCTGAGTTTTTAGAGCCATAACTGGTGCCATTCATGACCAGTTCATTAGGAATTTTGAGAGTAGTACTCCTTGCATAGCATGTTCATCTCATTTGCACATTTATGACATTCAATTTCTCGTCAAATGCACATATTCGGGTTTGTGGTTGGTGTCACATGCAGGGAGGGTCTTGCAAATCCCCCTTCCTTTACATCTTTCACCCATTTAGCTCCACATTAGCCAAAACTTGCCTTTTTGACCCAATAGCTACATTCCAAACTAAGCCTGCCTAGTCAAGCTAGTTAGTTTGTCCTCTTGTGGTATGTTTTCCATTGCAGTTTGGTTTGTCATTCTTGTTGGAGTTGGTGTCTGTATTAAGGAAGGAGGAAAGAGAAAAAAAAAGGTTTTGAAAAAGAAAAAAAAAAGAACGTGAAAGAAAGAGAAAAAAAAAGGTTTTGAAAAAGAAAAAAAAAAGAACGTGAAAGAAAGAAAAAAAAAAAGAAAAAAAAAAAGAAAATGAAAAAATGATGAGGATTTACGTGTACAGTGAACAAAAAGAAAAAAAATTTGCTGAGAAAACAGTTGTACCCTCTTGTCAGAGTTGAGAAGATGTTTGAGGATGTACAATTAAAAAAGGTTGTTTGTTCCAGTCAGTATCTTCAGACGGTGTTTAAAAAAAAAGGGGAACTTTGTGACCGTCTAACTCCTCCACTCTTATTCTATATTTTTGAGGAGATTGTGCTTTGAGTCTAGTGAGTTTTGTGCCAAGTGAAGGGCACCTGTGTTTAGTCTTTCAGACAGTTGAGATCCGGATGGTTTACCATGGTCCTGTTAGGAACTAGCTTGACGCTTTTACCTCCACATTTCCATAACTTGTTTTGCCTTTTCTCACCTGAACCTCACTATTCCCATATTATTTGCAAATCCTCGGCTGTGACGGACATTATTGGTTGGAGTGTGTGCATTAGTACTTGAATTGTCTTTCATTTTTGTTGCATGCATGCTATGTAGGTCGTAGTTAGGAGAGTGACTGTCCTTTCTTCTCTCTTTTACTTATAACATTTGCCCTTTGCTTCATGAGAGGAGAGTGACCACGTGAGAGTCCAGTTTTGTTGGTCTTGCAAGGTCGATAGGTCAGCTTTATTTCTGAACAGCTTATAATTCGTTTGCGTATTGACTACTTAGCTTTAACTGTTGATTTCTGTTGCATTAAATCGGTTCAAGTAGACAAGTTAAGCTAGCTCTGAGTTATCATTTCCGTTCCATTAGTTTAGTTTTGAGTTTACTCGAGGGCGAGTAAAGGTTTGGTTTGGGGAGATTTGATACGTGCCTAATGTATAGTCTTTTTGGCCTATTTCAGCACGTATTTCTATGCAATTCTATACTGTTTTTATAGTATTTTGCCCGAATTGGCTACTTTGGTGTATTTTGTCCTTTTTGTAGGAATGATCGCGAAAGTAGCGGAACCATACTCCTTTTCGTCCTTTTTGCATGCATTTAGAGGAGACGGGATTGTCCCAGAGTGAGATACTGCATTTGGAAGTGTCGTTGCACGCATTACGAGGCACTTGGGTGAAGACGTGAGCTGAATTGAAGATACAAGTGCTCGATCGAGCTGTTTGGTGGTCGATCGAGTGGTTCCTAGGCTCCCTGAGGCTCGATCGAGCTATTCCTTACTCGATCGAGTAATCTGCACATGACCAAGTCCTCGATCGAGTACCCATTTGGTCGATCGAGGGACTTCTGCTGAGATGATGGTCGATCGAGCTATTCCTTACTCGATCGAGAGGTTATCACAGGCGTGGGCTTTCAATTAGTCCGTGGATGTTTTATTTCGCAAGCTTTCAGTTTTACTTTCTATTTAAACCTAAGTGAATTAGGTTAATAGGGATCTTATTATCTATTATTCACTTTTTACTCTCTAAGTTTCCACAGTAGAACTTTTCCTACGTTACTCTTGCTCCTTCAATCATATTACTTTTATTTTGGGATTATTTCACTCGGACTCGGTTGTTCTTTACGCCGGAATCGCTTAGATTGTAATCTCCTCTCTTCTCTTAATAATAATTAACCTTCTTGTTGCTTTTAATTCTTGTTTATGTTATCGTTCTTTCTTGCCCTAATTTCCGTTATTGAATTCTATTATTATTTCATTATGTCATCTGCTGGGAAATTGTTTGCTGTTAGTTTTATTAAGAATATGAGTAGCTAAACCCCTTCATGTTGGGATTAGGGGATCTGCGGTAGGAAAATGACGACGTAGCGAATGACCTGGATGAATTGATTAAAGAGACTCTGTCACTATAGCAATTTAACTGTAATTCCCGACCTAGTTGAGTGCACGCTTCTATGTCACCCATTAAACTGGCTACAATTAATCCTGGATAGAAAGATTGGACTAAATAGGCCTGCTATAAACAGTAGACTACCCTAATGAAGACGAAAGTTAAGTTAGTGGTATTTTAGGGTGGGAAGTGGACCGAAAGGACCTTCTAATATCCGTCTCGCATTAGTTCGTCTGAGTCATTTGCTGCTAAGTTGTTGAACTACCGTAGTGAACCGAATTCCCGGCATGTCCCCCTCTTATTGATAGTTTAAATTCACTTTCCTGCTTTACTGCCCTCTGCTTTATTTCTCTTTCCTTTCAACTCCGTAGTTTAGAAACCAAAAATTCAATCAACACCAATTGTTACCATAGGATTAGAAATAGATAGCTGTAGTTGCATTACCTCCCTGTGGATTCGATACTCGACTGCCTCTGCTACATTTTAGTTGAGACCGTTAGGTTTTATTTTTGACAGGTACGCGACAGACGTGTCATACCTCCCTACATAGCCAAAGAAATACTGCAAGAAGGGGAAGGGGGACTAGTAATACAAGATACTGAACCCATTAACGTAGGAACTGAACTAGAACCCCAAGAACTTAGGATAGGGACAACCATGAGCCCCACCGAAAGGGTCAAATTCATAGACCTCCTACACGAGTTCAAAGACGTTTTTGCTTGGTCCTACAAAGATATGCCAGGGATCGACAGGGAGATTGCAGAGCACAGAATCCCAATCAAACCAGGGTTCAAACCCGTGAAACAGAAGCTTCGAAGAATGAGGACAGAATGGGCTCTCAAGATCAAAGAATAAGTCGATAAACAATTCAAAGTCGGGTTCATCAAAGTTTTCGAGTACTCGGACTGGGTAGCTAACATAGTACCCGTACCCAAAAAGGATGGGAGAATCCGTGTTTGTGTTGACTTTAGAGACTTAAACAAAGCAAGCCCTAAGGATGACTTTCCTCTACCACATATCGACATATTAGTGGATAATACGGCGGATCACGCGTTACTATCCTTCATGGATGGATACGCGGGATATAACTAAATCAAGATGGCCTTAGAGGACATGCATAAAACCGCCTTTGTCACTCAATGAGGGAACCTATTGCTACACGGTTATGTCGTTTGGGTTAATCAACGCCGGAGCTACATACCAACGCACCGCAACTACGCTCTTACATGACATGATGCATAAAGAAGTTAAGGTATACGTAGATGACATGATTGTCAAGTCCAAGGAAAGAGAGGGACATATTGTGAAACTTCGCAAATTCTTCTCGAGGCTACGGAAGTACAACATGAGACTCAATCCTCAGAAATGCGCATTCGGAGTGACATCTGTTAAAATCCTGGGATACGTGGTTAGCCAACGAGGTGTAGAAATAGACCCGTCAAAGATCAAAGCTCTAATCGAAATGTCGTGACCTCAAACAGAGAAAGAAGTTAGGGGATTCCTAGGCAAGGTACAATACATCAGTCGATTCATATCGAAACTCACCATGATCTCCGAACCCATATTCAAGAAGTTAAAGAAAACCGATCACACCATGTGGGATGATGACTGTCAGAAGGCTTTCGATCGAATCAAGGAAATACTAGCCAAACCGCCAGTGCTCGTGCCACCCCAACGAGATCAACCTCTTGGTTTATATCTCACAGTAACTGAAACGGCCATGGGCGCCATGCTAGCTCAAACCATAGGAAAAGAAGAAAGAGCCATCTACTACCTTAGTAAGAAGTTCTTGGATTACGAGTGCAAATACACACCACTCGAGAAGACATGCCTCGCTCTTGTGTGGGCAACGAAGAAGCTACGCCACTACATGCTTAGCTACTCCGTCAAAATATTCTCCAAAATGGATCCTGTCAAATACCTATTCGAGAAACCCGTTCTCAACGGACGTCTAGCGAGATGGATTTTGATGCTCTCTGAGTTCGATCTTAAATATGTACCTTTGAAAGTCATAAAGGGGTGCGCCGTTGCCGAATTCTTCGCAGAGAATCCCATCAATGATACACAAACGATAGACACTTGGTCATTTCCGGATGAGGATATACCCGTCGATCCACGAGGAAAATTCAAACCCAATTGGGCCGGGCCATTCCTAGTCATGTCCATACTTCCAGGGGGTGCGTTTAGGATCACAGACCTAGACGGGAACGAATTTACCAACCCAACAAACCTTGACCAATTAAAACGTTATTACGCCTAGAGTAGGAGCACAAACGCGCCTCGCGTAACCTCACGTGTCGCTCTTGTGGTACGAAATAAACGGCCCCTGGCCAAGCTAAATCATTTTAATGTCATCTTATTCTTGCATGTTGACAATTTTTCGTTCTCATATCATCAAATAAACTAAATTGCATTTTCGGAGTAAGTAAAGCACATGCTTATTTTCTAAGAGTTCATTACAAGCTCTTGCTTAGAACAATTATTCTTTTACATTTACTCGAACTACGCGCAAGGGTTTGATTTCATTTTTTAATGAATACGTAGGCAATCCTTCACGGGATACAACCCACTTAATCGTTTTAAATGTAAATAGAAGGACATTTGCAAATGCATTTGAAATTCGACAAGAATAATGAAGAGAAAAACCACAACGGTTTCATAACCAATCAACCTCTCTTATTTCATTCATAATAATAATACGTTACATAATAAAATCATAAATAAAAATAAATAGGCTAGGATTTTAAAAACGCCACCTTCTTATTACAATAATAATAATAATAAATAATAATAAAAGACATAGGATACTCTTCTATTTACCCTTTGCCTTTGTCATTTTTATCATACTTCTTGTCGCGACCTCGAGTCGGACGCTCCTGCGCCACTTCCGACCTAATCACCAATGGTCTCTCTCGTGGTCTTGCTTTGCCATTCTTGCCAACCACCATCTTGACGGCAGGAGAAGTCTTCGGTTTCTTCGAAGGATGAACAACTCAACACCCGGCTTCTTCCTCTCCCTCAGTCAGATGCTTCTCCTTCTCCTTTTCCACCTCGCGAACCTTGTAATCAACAGGTTCACGTTTCCTCAGGCTCTCGCGTTCCTCCGGAGTAGCAGCTTTCCTCCACCGCATATAGGAATCTGACACCCATAGAGCACTGACATAAGAATTCAAGAACCAAATATTCCTCTGAGCCCATTTGATGGCCCACTCTCTTCGACTCTCCGTAGTAAGCGCCACAGCAGTCTGCGGAACAGTGTCAAGCTTCGGGATCATCTGCTTCAATCCAACCTGCCTCATCAACCTCTCCGGGAAGATACATATCATAAACTCCAAGCCAGGAATGCGAACAGCTCGGGTAGGATCCAGGGAAGATACTCCAGTAACAGATTTGAGGTGCCACCATGGTACGATCCATCTAACCAAGGGGCCATCTTCACTTTTCAACTTGTTTTCCCAGTAGTTGCACACTCGAGTGAAGTCCACCATGTAAAGCCTGGTCCTCATTCCAATCGAACGAGCATGGTAAGAAGGAACATTAGCTGGGGACTCGATCAATCGAAGACGCTCCATAAGCCAAACCTACCAAAAGCGGGTATTAGAAACAAAGAAAAACGAAAAAAAAAAAAAACAAAAATAAAAGAGAAGAACAAAAAATATTCTTTTACCTGCAAAATAATGGGACTTCCCAAATAAGGTAGGTCGCGATTGGCTTTCCTGTTATCCAAACCCAATAGGATCTCTCCTAAACACAGACAAGCTGGGCTCCTGCGCAGCTCCGTTTGCTAAATCAGGCTCAAAAGACGAGGGTCACCCCTCATGTCCTCATCGACATGCCCTTGAAGGACATACACATGTAACAGGCAAAATCCGAATGCCCTTCGCCTTGCCACATAAGAGACAGTAGGATCGGCCCTATTAATGAAGCGATTAATAAAATCCAACATTCGCACTCCTTTAGAAGTCACGAGACGGTCAACATCCACTCTGGCCAATCCAAGCAAGTCTCTAAACTTATTCTTATACCCTTGAGAAGTGGAGGGAATAGCAGACAAATGTTCCGGATCCCAACCACCAATCGCGGCAATCTCCTTAGGAAATGGGCAAATGTCGCCTCCAGGAAAGGCAAATACGTGATGATTCGGGTCCCAATAGTCTAGACAAGCATCGAGAAACGGTTTGACCACCTTGATCAACTTCAAGCTCAAAAGTGCTCCAAAATTATAAGCACCCATGTCATACTTCTCCACACTAGAGAACTCATTTGTCCATTCTTTTAGACGAATTTCAAGAGTATTCATGGTGTAGGCTTATTTTGGGAGTTTTGTGTAATAAGACGAAGAAAGACGGAAGAATTATGTGAATAAAACCCCCCTCGACGTCTCTATTTATACTAAAAGATGTTTCCTAAAATCCGTCAGAACGGACACACTGGGGAACAGGCGCAGTAGGTGCTGCGCTTCTTCGAAGGGACGCGGCTCTTGCTCCGCCTCTTCCTCAGCTGTTTGTCTGTGTTTTTCCGCGTTGGATCTTTCCTAAATTCCTCAACGAATAATTTCCTATTCATACGGGTTATTATTTTGGTAAATGCGTCAAGTTACCATATGTCGTGTTTCCTAAATTTCGCGGGCACGCATCTCGAGACGATATCGACATTTTCGTCATTTTAGCACACTTATACAAATTTAATTTAATTTATTCTTTTTTTACATTTTGGTATTTAATTTCATTATGTCATTTTTCGAACTTTACCTCTTTTCCTTTTGGGGAAATCATTTCACTCTCCACTTCAAACTTATATGTTTTTATTTTTTTTTCTTTTTTTTTAGGGGATAACCCTCCCTACCGTCCGGTCATTTCCGACCAAATTTTTGCATTTTTGCCAATTCCGACCAAATTTTTGAATTTCTGGTCATCCTGTTTGCATTTTCGTGTCATTGTTTTGCGCTAATTTAGGCCATATGTACAAATATATGTTCTATGAGATTTTCGTGTAAATTTCGGCAGCATGACGGCGTAAACCGTCATCTACCAAACCTGTTCAAAGCTAACCTGCAGGTACAAACAAAGCAACCCAACAGCAAAGGCACTCAGGCCGTCATATACACGATCAAAAGGGATATGTACACCAAACTAGGGGGCTCGAGCCCCAAAACAAAATCCAAATGTCCGAATATGTATAAATGTATAAAATACAGCCAAAAACAAGAAACAACAAGAAAGCTACTGCTGGTCGCCGTCTAGCTCAGCAACTCTCGCCTCAAGAGCAGCAACCTCGGCGTCGCGAAACTCGAGCTCCCTCAGCAGGCGAGCCGTCTCCTCTCGGGACTGGGCAAGCTCTCGCGCTCCCTCTGCAAACGACAAAACTGGCTCATGTCAATCATTTCAAACATAAAAGAAGATTAGAAAACTCGAAAATGAAGTAAACGAAAGGTTCATTCCTGACGTGCTCGGCCACTAGCAAGTGCCTCGACGGTAGTAGCCCGCAGCCGGTTGGCTACCCTCCACAAAGCCACAAACCGGGATGGCGCAACCTGCATTTCAAAAAGAAAATGTTTAGCAATTGAGCAAAACTCGAGCAAATGTGTTCTTACACGAAAACTATGCAAGCTAGAAGGCTCACCCTCCGAATCAGATGCTGCCAATCGTCCAACCCAGCATCTCTCACCGCCGCGTCAAAGTCACGTAGCTCGGAGATCGTCGTCATCCCCGTCGTGTCGGTGTACTCAAGGGTCTCGGGGTACTCTGGGGGCTCGATGCCCGCCGCCTCGACCTCCTGCAAAGTCAGGTGATTTCCGTTAACCGATGATCTTTCATCACATGCTCAAACAATCAAAAATGAAAGAGGATAAGGCACTTACCACAACTGGCCAGTACGCCAACCTCCTGTAGAGGAACGCCGAGTAATCCTCACCAGGAAGGAGGAAGGCGTCTCCACCGACGCCAGCCAAGTCAGCCTCCCTCTCAGCCTCAGAAGGATCCCTAAACATCGTCCGAGGAGGATCGATGGGAACCGTCAAGACATCCCGAGAGCACTGCCGAGCCAAGCGCTCACCCACGTACCACACAGGACCCATCGATGTCCTCAGTAGCAGTCGGCTCGAGCTCCTAGGTCGAAGGACCTCAGCCACGAAAGGAGGAGCGCCAGCGTACTCCTCCCAAGGCCTAGGCATCCACTAGAAATTCAAACGAAGGGTCATTCTTATGATCAGTTCTAAAAGAAAGAGAAAGAAAACACAGTCAAAGGTAAGGTGAAATACTCACGCCGCCCAGCTGAAGAGCGTTCACCTCCCGCCGACAGACGTCGTGGAAGGAACGCCAACTCCTCGTGCGGCACATCACCCAATCCCTCACAACGGGATAGGCCTTCTCCACCGGCTCCGTCCTCTTGGGCGCGAGGCCCGGAAAGTAGGAGTACACCCACGCCTGTAAATCAAGATAATCAACAACGATCTTTCGTGATTTGATAAGAAAAGGAAATGATCTTTCATGAGGAGAAGTCAAGGTTCATACCTCCAACAGTAGTCCAGGGCTGACAGCAGCAGGGGAAGTCCCCTTCTCCATCAACTCCGGACGAACCATGGCCCACATGAAGTGAATGAGGACCGCAAAACCAGCAGTGACCCAGTCCCAACGGCCTAGGGAGCTCATGTCAGAAACAAAAGGAAGAAGCTTCGTCGAAAGCCTCTCTCCCTTGTCTCCCAGAAGGCATCCTACCTCATGGTTGTCTTGTTGTGAGTTGAAGGGGCGGAGTGAGACCCGCTAATTATCTCATATCGGCTATGTTATTAGGTTAGTTTAAATAACGGTCCTAGTCTTTGTCACCTCGTTACTCGGGACGAGCAAAGATTCGGTTTGGGGATATTTTATGTGACCATAATTTAAGCACATTTAGTCCCCGAATTAGCCTTGTTCCCATGCTTTTTAGTGCATATTTGGGTCATTTATTGTCTTTAGTTCTTTGTTTTGCATATTCTTTGAGGTTTTGTGTCCTTGGTAGGAAAGGAGTGCAAACCTTGCATTTTCATGGCAAAATGAAGCTAAATTGATTGAATTCAATGACCAAGCATCAAGAGGAGACAAGATTAGAAGACCCTTGTACATACTATAGTAGATGGGCAATGATGAGCAAGATCCTTGCATCCCCGAGGAAATCCTCAAGGATTCTATGAAGAAAAAGGAAGAAAAGAAGAAGGAATGAAGATTTAAGACAATCCGAGCGGATTGCCCTGAATCCGCCCGTCCAAGGCCTACAATCCGAACGTCTTCCTCCACAAGACGCCCGTCCAAAACCCCGCCAATCCGAGGGTCTTCCCCAGCTGGACGTCCGTCCAGAAACACCCAAATCCGCCCGTCCCGTGCCTAAGACGCCCGGATTCCCTTACAGCTATTTCGTCTTCTACAAACTTCAAGGAAGGATGCGCATCTTTTTCTAAAACCGGCGAAAAAGAGACCGGAGTCTCCCTAGAGACCGGCGATTCCTCAAGGACTTAATCGTCATTTAAGCCCTTAGTAAACCTTAATTTATGTAACTAATCCCCACTATAAATACCCCATTAGTCTAATTAGAAGAGCATGTTCTTCTTAGCAATCTTTAGTGTAGTTAATATCAATCAAATCTCTCTAATCTTGTAATCAACATTTAATCAAGTTTTAATACAAGTTTTATTTCCTTAATCTCTCTCTTGTTCATCCTTTATTTTGGGTAATTGAAGATTATTTGGGTTATTATTGGGAGATTGACAACCTTCCAATCTATCATCATGTACTTCTATTATTCTTTGCTTTATTATTGGAATCATTAGTAGGTATAATTCTCTTAATCCCTTCTTAATTATTGTTAATTATCTTCATTTATTCATCATGTTTCACTTTGTTGCTATGATTGACAACCTTGCTAGCATGTTCAACATGATAATGAGTGAGTAGTTTCCTTAGCTAGGGTTAATGGGTAATTAGGAGAAACCAACATGGGGGATGATTCATGCTTAAATTAATATGTTTTCATAGTTTATTTGCTTGCTTATTGTGATCTCAACTCATGCACATGTTATGTTTGATGAAATGCGAGCCTATGAATCCTTGCATTTTTTACCCATCACCTATCTTTTCAATGAGACTTGTAAGACATAAACCAACTCGAGTCTCATTAGACCATGCATGTAGTTGAGTAGGGAAGATTAAGTCGACTTGTAGGTGTTGTACAATCTAATCGATTCAGCTCCGGGACCCAAACTTTCTTAGGATTGTAAGATATAAACCAACTCGATCCATCACAACAATAATTGCTTGCTTATAATTTGAGAATATGTTTGTATGATCAATTCCCATGAATCCCCTATGACCCCATGACACCCTAGTGCTTTTTATCAATTGTTTACATCCCTTTTAATTCATCTTGCTTGTTTACTTTTATTGCTATTTAGTTTAGTGATCTTCTACTTCAAACCCCAAATTGTGACACCCTTAGACACCACTAGTTGCAATAGAAAATCACATCTCAATTCCCGTCCCTTGGGATCCGACCTTTACTTGCCTCTTTACTAATTGTAGAGTTGTTTGTGAAGTTATAAATTGTGTTTTGGTCTAGGTGCTCCTAACGACAAGTACCGAAAACTAAACCTCCAAGTGAGTCCGTGATGGGACAAGAGTTGGTCGTCACACATCCAATCAAACACAATTTATAGCTTCACAAACAACTCTACAATTAGTAAAGAGGCAAGTAAAGGTCGGATCCCAAGGGACGGGAATTGAGATGACATTTCTATTGCAACTAGTGGTGTCTTAGGGGTGTCACAATTTGGGTTGATGTAGAAGGTCACTAAACTAAGTAGCAATGAAAGTAAACAAGCAAGATGAATTAAAAGGATTGTAAACAATTGATAAAAAGCACTAGGGTGTCATGGGGGTCATAGGGGAATCATGGGAATTGATCATACAAACATGTTCTCAAATTATAAGCAAGCAATTATTGTTGTGATGGATTGAGTTGGGTTATATCTTACAATCCTAGGAAAGTTTGGGTCCCGGAGCCGAATCGATTAGATTGTACAACACCTACAAGTCGACTTAGTCTTCCCTACTCAACAACATGCATGGTCTAATGAGACTCGAGTTGGTTTATGTCTTACAAGTCTCATTGAAAAGATAGGTGATGGGTAAAAAATGCAAGGATTCATAGGCTCGCATTTCATCAAACATAACATGTGCATGAGTTGAGATCAAAACAAGCAAGCAAATAAACCATGAAAGCATATTAATTTAAGCATGAATCATTCCCCATGTTGGTTTCCCCTAATTACCCATTAACCCTAGCTAGGTGACTACTCGCTCATTATCATGTTGATCATGCTAGCAAGGTTGTCAATCATACCAACAAAGTAAAACATGATGAATAAATGAAAGTAATTAACAATAATTAAAAAGGGATTAAGAGGATTATACCTACTAATGATTCCAATAATAAAGCAAGAATAAAAGAAGTACTTGATGCTTGATTGAGAGGTTGTCAATCTCCCAATAATAACCCAAATAATCTTCAATTACCCAAAATAAAGGATGAACAAAAGAGAGATTAAGGAAATAAAACATGTATTAAAACTTGATTAATTGTTGATTACAAAACTAAAGAGAGATTTGATTGATATTAACTACTCTAAGAATTGATAAGAAGAACATGCTCTTCTGATTAGACTAATGGGGTATTTATAGTGGAAATTAGGTGGATGCATTAGGGTTAACTAAGGGCTAAACTAGTAATTACACTTTTTAGATTTGAGCAAGGAAACGCCGGTATTTTTCGAAGGAAAGGCATCTTTCACGGAGGCTTGAAGAAGACGAAATTGTGCTGGACTGGAATCCGTGCGTCTTAGGCTCGAGACGGGCGGATTCTGGGTCTGGGCACGAGCGTCTTTGGGAGAAGATGGTCGTCTTCTGGTGGCTGCTGCCCGGGCGTCTTTGGCAGAAGACACACGGATTGTGCTGTGGAGGACGGGCGGATTCAGGGCAATCCGCACGGATTGCTGCTCAGCTTTGTTCCTTCTTCTTTTCTTCCCTTTTCTTCATAAAATCCTTGGGGATTTCCTCGGGGATGCAAGGATCCTTTCTCGTCATTGCCCAACTACTATAATATGTACAAAGGCCTTCTAATATTGTCTCTCCTTGATGCTTGGCCATTGAATTCAATCATTTTAGTCTCGTTTTGCCATGAAAATGCAAGATTCTTACTCCTTTCCTACCAAGGGATCAAAATCTCAAAGAATATGCAAAACAAAGAACCAAAGACAATAAATGACCCAAATATGCACTAAAAAGCATGGGAACAAGGCTAATTCGGGGGCTAAATATGCGCTAATTATGGCCACATCAAATATCCCCAAACCGAACCTTTGCTCGTCCCGAGTAAAGAGGTGACAAAGACTAGGACCATTATTTAAACTAACCTAATAACATAGCCGATATGAGACAATTAGCGGGTCTCACTCCGCCCCTTCAACTCACAACAAGACAACCATGAGGTAGGATGCCTTCTTGCAAGGCAAGGTGGGTCTTGCCAAAATGGCGACACATCCAAACATTAAGCACACAAAATCAAATAATGGATGCATCTACAAAAGGAATAGCCACTACCTCATCAAGTGGCGGAGGCACTAAAGAGGAACCAAATTTAAGAGCATATAATCCTTCACAAATACTAGTTCAACAAATTACTAAGGCTAAGAGAATGGCACTAAATCACCTCCAAATGGTGTTAAACTAGACTACTTTCGTCCTCAATTTCCAAATGCTTTCGTCAAGGGCGATCGAATGGTGGTGAAATGATGATCCCTATGATGCTAGTAGCATATGACATGACAAGTCTTGAATTCTCTACAAAAGTAAAGGTCATGGATCGTCCCAAGCTCGACAAAGTGGCTTGACAAAAAGGCTTTTTGGGAATGAAATGCTCAAATGACTAGTATTCAAAAATTGACCTCATTCAACTTTCACATTTCAAAAATTTAAGATGGGGTTTGTCCCTTCCGGGCTAGTGTCCTTTGCTTTCGCCAATCGCTTATTAGGCAACCGGTTAACCTCTAGACAATAGCTTTTCGGGGTGATAGTCACTCTGTCTCTGGGCGGTTGAATTCACAACCGTGTGGGGGCCCAATTAAATGGATCCTTCTCCAAAGCACATCGAAGTGGTATGCCTCCATCAAAACAACTAAATTTCTCAACATTTCAACATTTCATAACAATTGAGGTTTCCTTGGCATTAAATTACTTCCACATGACAAAATTTTCGAAATGAGCACTTCAAACTTATTGATAGAAAGTATTTTTGGGTTGCCTTACCACAAGGTCAATCAAGGTCACCTAGACAAGTTAACCAAGTCCACATCGCATCACGGGGTTGGAATAGGTGACTCACATGCAAACCCTTGACTAGGCTTTGGGTCATGGGTCAAAAGACACTAGTATGACACAATCTAGGGTGTTTTACAACCATTCTAGTAGGCAAAGTCTTAAGTTGAAAAAGTATTTGTAATGGCTTAGTTGGTCTTGTCAAAGTTCCTAATTAGGCATTTTTCAAAACATTTTATCTAAATGTAACTATATGCCATGATGCAACTATTATATACATCCTAATGCAAGTGATTCTACCAACTAATATGACATATAAACTAAATGCAAGTCCTAAGTTCACATTGTTATACCGCATCAATCAAAATAAAGCCACATAGTCATTAACATAAAGAGGAAAAAAGAGATTGGAAAGATCATACCATGCGGTCTTCATGATCCTCATGTCTCGGATGTGGCGTAGTCGATCAATGTGAACAAGGATGGAACAAACACAATATATACAATATATATACATAACTACACAACAAAGGAAAAGAACTTTTTTTTGGTTTTTCAATTTTCAAATTTTTATGGATTTTCGAAATTTTTCAATTTTTTTGGATTTTTGAATAAAAGTTAAGTTAGAATTCCCCATCCCCACACTAATATGGGCATTGTCCTCAATGCAAAATGATGGGAAATTATGCAAACATGATGCATGATTTCTACACTAAATGCAAGCTACACAAATCTATAATACATGATGCATGGTTTTTGTTTATGACGGAGAGGATAATTTAGATTACCTCCCGTTGTGTATGCATTGACTTCCCCAAACCGAGTTAGACATTATTGCTAATGTCCTAAGGATAGGTGTAGTTCATGCACACACTATGCAATGCATGAAACTAATTTGTCATTTTGGATTTTGAAAGGTGGGAACAATAAAATGAGAACACCTCAATGAGACCGAGGTGTGAGTCCTCTATGGTGCTAGGACTACTCCAACAATGATCAAGATTAATAAAATACAAGTTAACAAAACACAAACTTCTTTTCATGAAACTTGAAAAATAAAGAGAGGAGGTGAGGAAACTTCACTTAAACTTAGGTGGGTGCCTCTCGCCCGCTCCACCTAGCTATGAACTAATCCTCTAGACATCGACATCATCTCCTTCTAGATCGCTATCCCATATCTCCTTTGATGCATCACTCATACTCGGGTCCATGAATTCGTCCTCTTCACTTTCAAGCTCCACCGTGTCTCCTCCACAAGAATTGTTGCTCCCCTCCTCTTGTCTCCCGTTTGCCCCTTCATTAGCCATCTCCGAATTGGGGAAGAGCAAATCCAATTGAGCCCATGAGGGAAATGCTCCTTCCTCACTAATCCGTCCTCTTCGAACCATCTCGTGATATTGAGGATAGAGTGCATAGTAAATGTCCACGTTGGTTTCGTATTGACGGTAGTGCAAATCTTGTAAGATTCCCGTGACAAAGTCATCACGGGGAAGGATGAAGCGGTTGGGATGGTTATACGGTTGATAGGGAAATGGGTAGGGAGGCACTTTGATCTTCTCATCTTGAGTTTGTTGTTGTTGTTGTTGTGGTGGTGGATTTGGAGGTGGTGGTGCTTGCCTTGTTTGATTCGGGATGAGGTAGGATGGAATTGGAGCTAAAGGTCCTCTTCTTGGGGAGATACGTGGTAGGTCGGCCATTGGAAGATAAATCGAATCGCTTCCTTTCGTTAACCACTTAATCCGCTTATCGACCCCCTCAAGGGTTATCCAATGGTGATGAATAAAAAGAAGATCTTTGTTTAACCTTGTGTTTAACAAAAGAGGAGCATACTCATTATTCTCATTGAATCTCGGGTTGAAATGCTTCGCAAGCCTAGTAATGAGTCCTCCATTCACAATGTGTTTCATTCCATTATCGTCACCATTCCTAAACTTTGCCCATTTCTCTAGTAATACTAGAGGTGCATTGAAGTGGTACACATTCTTTCCTTGAATATTGAGGTAGGATTCCATAAACACAAGGTCTAATTGGTTCACGATGGCCGGATCTCGGCGGGCAAGTAGAGTGCCCGAAAGGAACCGATAAGTAAGCCTCAAGATAGGATTTTAGATATGAAAAGCGAGACATTCCTTGGTGTGTATGAAATCCCGGCCGGTCATGGCCCTCCACAAAGGTTCAACACTATACTTCTTTGGCTTCGATGTTCGGGTAGGCGAAACATCGAGACCCAGTACATTTGCGAATTCTACAAGGGTCATCATCCTAGAAACATTCTCCAACCTAAATTCTATGCATATTGTTTTGTTCAAGGTTGTAATCTTCAAAAAGCTCAAAAATTCAAGCACAAGAGATCGATAAGTTTGTTCATACATGCGAAAAAAGGTTGAGAGACCAAATACTTCAAAGAGAGCTTCCACTTGGTGATAAATCCCAAGTTTCCTCAAGGTAGCATAACATATATTCTTAGTGGGAAGAATATTCTTACATAGAAGCCGGTGGAAGACTAATCTTTGCACATCATTGACAAATTCCACATTTGAGAAGTCATCAAGCCTTGTGAGATCTACAATCTCTTCATGCTCCCTTCTTAATGTGTTGACATGGGAGGTAGAAGAACTTCCCCTCATCCTTGGTCTTCTCCCATTCCTAAAAGAGGATCTCCTTGGTGCCATTACTTGATTATTGAGCTGGATTCTTTTGATTTGTGAAGGAATAAAGATGCTCCTTGTTGATTGAGTGTTGCCTTTGGAAAACCTAGAAAATTGGGGCTTTTTGATTTTGTGGGGTTTAAGAGTGATTTGGATATGCTTGGGAGTCATAAGGAGGTGGGTTTTATAATGCAAGTGGAAGGAAGGGTGATGTGTCACTAAATGTGTGATGGGGTGTAATTTAATAATGAAAAGACGGGTCAAATCACCGCGGGAAGACGGGCGGATTCGAGCAGAAGACGCTCGGATTCAGGCTTCTCGGGACGGGCGGATTCTGGGTAAGACGCCCGGATTCTGGCACAGCTAACTTTCCAAAAATATGACGCCTCAAAGACGGGCGTCGCGAGCATGAGACGCTCAGATTCTTTCTTATCGGGACGGGCGTCTTCTTCTGAAGACGGGCGGATTCCTTTCCAGGGATTTTTCTTGAAATGCACAGGTAGAAAGACGGGCGGCTTTCCGCAAAGCCGGCCGGATTCTTCAGGACGAGCATCCTTCCTTCTGAGACGCTCGAATTCTTCTTCAGTCCCAAAATCTTCAAATTCTCAGCTTAGTAGGACGAACGGATTCTTCTTCGGACGCCCGGATTCTAGGGAAAAAGCACGTGTTCAAGCTGTGAATTCTTCCTTTGACTTCCTTTCCTCTCATAGACGCTTCCCCATACTTGAAAATTGGTTCCTTACTTCATTCAAAATTCATTATTAACCCTCCCTCACTTACGCTCATGAAAAGAGTTCATGTTTATTATTAAGGAAATGCAATAAAATAATAAATACAAGTTAAAGGGTTAGTATATTTACAAGTGGTGGTTTAGGGAGGACTCCACCAAACTCTCCCTTTTGATGATTCTTTCAAGGGTGAGGAGGCCCGAGGTAGGTGACCTCGACCTCTCCAATAAACGCTCCCTCATAGTATGGCTTCAATCTTTGACCATTGACCTTGAACTTGCTTCCATCTTCCGCCTTGAGTTCGAAATCTCCATATTTTCCAACTTCGGTTATCACATAAGGACCCATCCATCTAGAGTTCAACTTTCCCGGAAAAAGTCGGTAGCGGGAATTGAATAGAAGGACTTTGTCTCCTTTATGCAAGGCCTTTTGTCTAATTCTCTTGTCATGGAGCAATTTCGTTCTCTCTTTGTAAATTTTTGCATTCTCATAGGATTGTAGTCGGAATTCCTCCAACTCTTGAATTTGAATCATCCTCTTTTGCCCACTCAATTTGAGATCAAGATTAAGTGCTCGGATTGCCCAAAAAGCTTTGTACTCCAATTCAATTGGCAAATGACATGCTTTTCCATAGACAAGCTTGTAAGGGGAGGCTCCTATGGGAGTCTTATAGGCCGTCCTATAAGCCCAAAGAGCATCATCAAGCTTTGTGCTCCAATCTTTTCGGGTCTTGTTCACAACTTTCTCAAGGATTTGCTTGATCTCTCTATTTGAAACTTCAACTTGACCGCTTGTTTGAGGATGATATCCCAAGCTGGTTCTATGTTGAACACCATATTTGGTCAAAAGAGATGCAAGTTTCTTCTCATGAAAATGCGTTCCTCCATCACTTATAATTGCTCTAGGAACTCCAAATCTTGGGAAGATTATTTTCTTGAAGACCTTGGTGACCGTTTTTGCATCATCATTTGGAGTGGCAATTGCCTCCACCCATTTTGAGACGTAGTCTACGGCCACAAGGATGTATTTATTCCCATTGGATGTCACAAAGGGACCTTGGTAGTCGATTCCCCAAACATCGAAGATCTCCACCTCTAGAATGCCCCTTTGTGGCATTTCGTTCCTCCAAGAGATATTCCCCGTTCTTTGACAAGCGTCGCAATGAATGATGAAGTCTCTTGTGTCTTGAAACATTGTAGGCCAATAGAAGCCCGATTGAAGAATTTTTGCAATGGTCCTCCTTGCTCCATGGTGCCCACCGTAGGGTGATGAATGACACCCTTCCAAGATTCCTTGGACTTCCCATTGAGGGATGCATCTCCGGTAGAGCCCATCACTACACTCCTTGTAGAGGTTTGGATCGTCCCAAAAGTACCTCTTAACTTCGAATAGGAACCTCTTTCTTTGGTTGTGGTTCAAATTTGGAGGGAGTACTTTTCCAACAATATAATTAGCATAATCGGCAAACCATGGGGTGATGTGCCTTTCAAGTTGTGTTTGAATAGCCATCAAAATATCGTCGGGAAATGAGTCATTGATCGGGGTTTCTCCATTCTCATCATGAAACCGGATCCTTGACAAATAATCTGCCACTACATTCTCAGCTCCTTTCTTGTCTCTTATTTCCAAGTCAAATTCTTGAAGAAGCAAAATCCATCTCAACAATCTTGGTTTTGCCTCCTTCTTTATCAAGAGATGTCGGAGAGCACGGTGATCCGAAAAAACTATCACTTTAGATCCAAGTAAGTAGGAACGGAATTTGTCCAAAGCATATACAATGGCAAGAAGCTCCTTCTCGGTGGTATCATAGTTCACTTGGGAGGGATCAAGAGTCTTGCTTATATAATAGATGGCATGAAGAGCTCTTCCTACCCGTTGGCCAAGAACCGCTCCAACGGCGTAGTTGCTAGCATCACACATAATCTCAAATGGTAGTTCCCAATTTGGAGGTTGGATGATCGGTGCCGAGATTAGTGCTTCATTGATTCTATTAAAGGCTTCAACACACTCATCAGTGAATTGGAATTGGGCATCTTTAAGCAAAAGTTGAGTGAGGGGTTTCGCTATTTTTGAAAAATCCTTTATGAAACGGCGATAAAAACCCGCGTGACCGAGAAAACTTCTCACCCCTCTAACATTCACGGGAGGTGGGAGTTTCTCTATCACCTCAACTTTAGCTTTATCGACCTCGATGCCCTTTTCCGAGATCAAATGACCCAAAATAATTCCTTCATTGACCATGAAGTGACACTTTTCCCAATTTAAAACAAGACTAACATCTTCACATTTTTGCAACACAAGAGAAAGATTATGCAAACATGAGTCAAAGTCCTTTCCATAAACACTAAAATCATCCATAAAAACATCCATTATGGTCTCTAAGTAAGCGGAGAAGACACTCATCATGCATCTTTGGAAAGTGGCGGGGGCATTACATAAACCAAAAGGCATCCTCCTATATGCAAAAGTACCATAAGGGCATGTGAAGGTGGTCTTATGTTGGTCATCCGGGTGTATAGGGATTTGGAAGAATCCCGAATACCCGTCAAGGTAACAAAAGAATTTGTTGGAGGCTAACCTCTCAAGCATTTGGTCAATGAATGGTAGGGGAAAGTGATCATTTCTTGTTGCGGAGTTTAATTTTCGATAGTCAATGCACATACGCCAACCGGTGATCATTCTTGTGGGTATTAGTTCATTATTTTCATTTGTCACTACCGTGGTACCTCCTTTCTTAGGTACCACTTGGACAGGGCTAACCCACAAAGAGTCCGATATGGGATATATGATTCCCGCATCAAGTAATTTCATAACTTCTCCTTTGACAAAGTCTTGCATGTGAGGGTTCAATCTTCTTTGAGGTTGAATGGTAGGTCTATGGTCTTCCTCTAGATGAATTCTATGCATGCAAAAGTTGGGACTTATCCCCTTAAGGTCATTTAGACTATAACCTATAGCCTTTTCATGTTGTTTCAACACATCAAGCAATTTTCCCAATTGGTTCTCATCAAGTCTATCATTAACAATCACGGGTTTGGTCTTTGATTCATCAAGGTAAGCATATTTCAAATTTGGGGGAAAGGGTTTTAAAGTAGGAGTTTGTACCTCACTTTCCTCCTTTGGAGTTTCATTGAGAATTTGTTCCATCTCCATTAGACATTCCATTCTCATAGCATATTCAACTTGTTCTTCATTCTCATCAACCTCATCATATTCAAATTCCATGATGGGTTCCTCTTGCTCTTGAGCTTATAAAATATCTTCTAGGATAGATTGCTCATCTTCTATGGGTTGACATGCTTCTACAAGGATGTTATCCACTAATTCGGATTGTGCATGAGTAAGTTCTTTGTTAGCTAGAGCGGCCTAAAAAAGATCTACCTCCAATTCCCAATACATATTTTTAGCCTCACTTGCTTCCAAGGCTTCCAATGCTTGCATGGGATCTTTGAAGAAAGGTATACTTAAGTGGTCCTCTACAAAACAATCTATAAGGTCCATCTTGCAAAATATCGAACAACTTGAAAACAATTAGAACAAACCTTGAGGAGTTTTACTTCCCCAAGGCAAAGAAAGACACAACTAATAACAATATAAGAGAATCTAAATCAAGATAACACCGTCCCCGGCAACGGCGCCATTTTGATGGGACAAGAGTTGGTCGTCACACATCCAATCAAACACAATTTATAGCTTCACAAACAACTCTACAATTAGTAAAGAGGCAAGTAAAGGTCGGATCCCAAGGGACGGGAATTGAGATGAGATTTCTATTGCAACTAGTGGTGTCTTAGGGGTGTCACAATTTGGGTTGATGTAGAAGGTCACTAAACTAAGTAGCAATGAAAGTAAATAAGCAAGATGAATTAAAAGGATTGTAAACAATTGATAAAAAGCACTAGGGTGTCATGGGGTCATAGGGGAATCATGGGAATTGATCATACAAACATGTTCTCAAATTATAAGCAAGCAATTATTGTTGTGATGGATTGAGTTGGGTTATATCTTACAATCCTAGGAAAGTTTTGGTCCCGGAGCCGAATCGATTAGATTGTACAACACCTACAAGTCGACTTAGTCTTCCCTACTCAACAACATGCATGGTCTAATGAGACTCGAGTTGGTTTATGTCTTACAAGTCTCATTGAAAAGATAGGTGATGGGTAAAAAATGCAAGGATTCATAGGCTCACATTTCATCAAATATAACATGTGCATGAGTTGAGATCAAAACAAGCAAGGAAATAAACCATGAAAGCATATTAATTTAAGCATGAATCATTTCCCATGTTGGTTTCCCCTAATTACCCATTAACCCTAGCTAGGTGACTACTCACTCATTATCATGTTGATCATGCTAGCAAGGTTGTCAATCATACCAACAAAGTAAAACATGATGAATAAATTAAAGTAATTAACAATAATTAAAAACGGATTAAGAGGATTATACCTACTAATGATTCCAATAATAAAGCAAGAATAAAAGAAGTACTTGATGCTTGATTGAGAGGTTGTCAATCTCCCAATAATAACCCAAATAATCTTCAATTACCCAAAATAAAGGATGAACAAAAGAGAGATTAAGGAAATAAACTTGTATTAAAACTTGATTAATTGTTGATTACAAAACTAAAGAGAGATTTGATTGATATTAACTACTCTAAGAATTGATAAGAAGAACATGCTCTTCTAATTAGACTAATGGGGTATTTATAGTGGAAATTAGGTGGATGCATTAGGGTTAACTAAGGGCTAAACTAGTAATTACACTTTTTATATTTGAGCAGGGAAACGCCGGTATTTTTCAAAGGAAGGGCATCTTTCACGGAGGCTTGAAGAAGACGAAATTGTGCTGGACTGGAATCCTTGCGTCTTAGGCTCGGGACGGGCGGATTCTGGGTCTGGGCACGGGCGTCTTTGGGAGAAGACGGCCGTCTTCCGTGGTGGCTCTTTGCCCGGCGTCTTTGGCAGAAGACGCACGGATTGTGCTGTAGAGGACGGGCGGATTCAGGGCAATCCTCACGGATTGCTGCTCAGCTTTGTTCCTTCTTCTTTTCTTCCCTTTTCTTCATAAAATCCTTGGGGATTTCCTCGGGGATGCAAGGATCCTTTCTCGTCATTTCCCAACTACTATAATATGTACAAAGGCCTTCTAATCTTGTCTCTCCTTGATGCTTGGTCATTGAATTCAATCAATTTAGTCTCGTTTTGCCATGAAAATGCAAGATTCTTACTCCTTTCCTACCAAGGGATCAAAATCTCAAAGAATATGCAAAACAAAGAACCAAAGACAATAAATGAGCCAAATATGCACTAAAAAGCATGGGAACAAGGCTAATTCGGGGGCTAAATATGCGCTAATTATGGTCACATCAGTCCGACCAGCATGACTAGGAGATCACAAGGTAATTTGTTACCTATTGATTTCGAGATTGAATTGACCTTAACCAACTTCAAGAGTTGTAGGTATTGGAGAGATTGTGGACATTCAACCAAATAACATTGAGTTTTTCAACCCTTTTGCAAGAGAAGGAGAGGATAATCCAATTCCAATCCAACCACAAAATCAACCCACAATGCCTAAATTTTCATCACATTCCGTACCAACCGAGGAGAACCTACCAAACGGTACTCCTACACCACCACATGTAACCGGTAATTTCATTTCCAAATCCGCATTCATACAATTAGTTGAGAGAAGTCAATTTGGAGGGATGCCTAGTGAGGATCCTCATTTACATATAGAGACTTTTTTGTTGGAGTTAGTGTCCTCCACAATAGTGCGTTAATATATTAAATCTCATTAATGGAATATCATCAGATATTTATTTATTTGATCCTCGTCAGTTGATTAACGTAAATCGATAACGGTTGGCTGACTAGAGTTTGAAGTTATTGTCGTGAGACGGCGGTGATCAACTGACCCCTTTCGGTTACACCTAAAGGAACGAACCCCAATAGACAACTAATTAATTGTATGAGATACAATTTATTTAGTCCCTTGATTTGTAGACTAAAAGGTTAGTCGACTATTTTTAGAGAGATTTCGAGTTGCGAACTCGAGGAGCGGCAGTTATTATTTAATTATGCGATAATTAAATAATAAGTTTTGGGAAACGGGTTTTAGTTAATTAACTGTTAATTTAATAAAATTGTACTAATTGATTAATGTGATTAATATTAGTACGTAAATAATATGTGTAGTGGTACACGTATATTTACGGAGTGAATTGGACGAATTAATTATGGAAGTATTTAAACATGATACGATGTTTAAAATAAAAATTACACGGATTTGTGCGACAAATGAAAGAACCAACATGGACCCGTAAATGGTCAAGTGGACCGTGTAAAATAAGAGTAGTGGATGATTACTCACATAATCATTTCACCTTATTTTGTATACTACCATAATTTATCTTATGTAAGAGTTTGCATGTGATGTAAGATAAAAACATTAGACAAAATTTCTCCACTCCCTCACTCCACCTCCACCCGCCACTTCCCTTCCTATATACTCCATCTATTGTTCACATTTTACACCACCTCACTTCTTCACTCTACCTACTTGCATGTGAACAATATTTACTCATCTCTCTAAAATAATTATTAATCACTACTAAGTTGTTAGTATACATACATTAATATTTACTAAGAAAGTTAGTAAAATTACAATATTATCAAGGGTATAAATTTAACAAGTTACTAGTCAATACTTGTTATTATTTTGAGTTAGTTCTTGGGTGCAACAAGAAGGAGATCTTCTAGTTGAAGATTTGTAAGGAGGATCTTCCATTTGGAATAAGCTCAAGAACAAGTTAGTAAGGTGAACTAGTTTTTGCCCTTTTTACCACAAATTCAATGTAAGGAAATTGTTTTTCCTTATACTTTCTTTTTATGCTTTCATATTAGCATGCATGTTACATAGATCACTTAAATAACAATTTATGAGATAAATTAATTTTATTAGAGAGTCCAATATGGATCTATGATCTTTCAATTGGTATCAGAGCTTAGGCTTGTAATTTGCATGTTGATTTTAAGCATTTTAATGAATTATGTGATAATTTATAAAAACTCAAAAATTGTGTTAGAAGAGGTTTTAGTACGAAATTTTTGGGACATGCATACCTACTGATCTCAAAAGGTTTGTGGAATTTTTTGGTGATTTTTGAAGTTATTTTGCTTTTTTTTTTTATGTTTTTTGGTAGAAAACCGAGTCAAAATGCCTTATTTTAATTAAAAATTGTCTAAAATTAGGTAAAAGTTGATTAGGTGCATGGCTTTTTTATGGTAGTTCATGCATGTTTTCTACTGATTGTATGCAAAAGGTTGAAGGTTGGTTCGAATTTTTTGCATGTTTATTGATTTTTTGAGTTAAAAGTCGATAAAAGTCAAATTAATTAATCATAATTTCGAAACTTTTGATTCTGCCCATGATAAATTTATGTACATTTAAGAATATTAGTTAAATGTCAAAAGTGATTTTGCATGTGTGTTTTCACTTTGTTTTGATGTTTATTGGTTTTAGTGGTTAAAAACCGATAAATATCGATCTTTTTCTTCACAAAATTTATCCGGAATTTTTGGGCAATTTTTCTGACATTTTGGTGTTCTTGGGAGTGTTCCAGAATACTAAAAATTTTTGTTTTAATGTTTCAATTATTTTGGATTTTTACTTAAATATTATTATTTTATCGATTAAATTAGCAAAATATCACCAAATCAAACTAATAATTTATCATAAAATTAGTGAGGACTAATTTTGAGGTTCCAAACAGTTTGGACAATTATTTTGGACTTATATGAGACTTAAGAGTTAATTATTGATTTTTACATGTTAAAAATCGATTAAATCCACAAAAACCGAGATGGATACCAACGAATGATAGATAGGGCGATTTTGGCATCATTTTACAGCATTTTAACCATATTTATTTAAGTTGAATGAATGAATGTCATTTATTTAAAGTATTTATCTTGTTGTACCTAGTATGGCCTAGTTAATTTTAATCGTTATTACCCGAAATGAATGGGAATATCGATTTGTTTGTAATTAAATACGATCTCGTATCGTCGGTATGTAATTAATTAATAGTTTTATTTATTTTATTAATTAATGTATAATAGGAATAGCTATGTAATTCATTTGTAATAGTTATTTTTACCGGCGTTTCCAAAAGACGGATTACAACAAGACGGAGTCTATTTTTGGAAGGTGTTCCAAATCCCACAAGAAAGAGCCACTTATGGAATGAAGAGGCAAGGGACCAAGGAGTTGGTTTCCGAAATGTAATAGACTAGTTTTTATTAACTAGGTGGCCATACTAGGATTTATTCATATGCTTACATGTTTGCTTGTTTTATTTTCGCGCATGCCAAAATCGCCATTCATATGCATTTTTATTTTCGCGGTTGTCAATTCACGTCATTTACATTCACCGAATTAATTCACTTATAAGCAATTTATGACTAAATTGACAAGATCTCTGACATAACTAAAATTGAGATTAGCCTTACCAATTAGTAACGCCTATGAATCTCTTGTTCATTAGAGCCACGCTCGCCCAAGCGGGGTGTTCTCTTTTTACCTTGGGTAAGTAGGGTGGTAAACGGTTATCACACGCTAAAATTGGTTGGACTCAACGGGATATAAGACGGTCTTGTGTTCCGGGGCTAGTAGATGAATTTGAGGAAATTCATCGACCAAGAGTTCTAGAGGTAGAATTAGTCAACGTGACTTACCGAATTTACGCAATTATGGGATGAGTCTGTAACACCCCCATACTCCAAGTGCCTTACCAGGACCACTCAGGTATAAGGATGCCACCATCTCGGTTACCCGAGGCATGATAATCATAAGACAATGAAGAAACATACTTTATTAAATAAGTTTAAGTGATTACATTACAAAACCAACTGAAAGCAAAATACAACTGTTCTCAAACTATAACCCAACTGAAAGGAACTGTTTACGATAAACACAAAGAGAAGACTAAAGACTCGATATGTGACGACTCCATCCCCACTAGATCCCACGCGTATCCAAGATATACCGCCAAAGCAATCGCTCACCACCCCGAATGGATCACCACGATTTTAAAACATTTAAACGGGGTCGAGACTAATCACACAATTAATATAGATAACAACAATAAGATAAATAGACAAATGAATCACACACACACACACACACACCACCAACCAATTCCCATCATCTCAATACTTGACCGTCCACTTTGGACCACCCTACCATGGGGGACCGCAGCCGTTCCCACCTAAGCCCCGCTCATCATACCGAGCGATAACCCTGTCCCATTAATGTGCACAACCCCTTCCGTGGCGGGTTCCACGAAGGGCGAAACTAGGGCGTGAAGCCACTCCCGCAAGTGACTCCACTCAGCCGAGAACGCATCTCGAGAACCATAGACAACCAATCACAATCACCACATCAACAACCGTCTGAATCTATCAACAATGTACAATCACAATCACAGTCGTCACAATACAATTACTATATCAAACAATCAATCTCACACATCAACAATCATCCCATTATGGGACTAATACTGAGTAGGAAATCCTACCTGGAAAGCAACACAATCATCGACGATCTAGCAAAATTGTCTCAAAACCTCTCCTTTACAAATCCTTCTCCTATCACATAATCACATAATCACAATCTAATCTTAACAAATCATAAAAACCCCCAATCCCAAAATTAGGGTTTAACCAAATCAAAGGAAATACAATAAAAAGGGTATACAGATCTTACCCTCGACGCAAGGAACTCAACGGTACGAATAACGACAAGAACTGACCGTCTGAACTCCGGGAATTGCTAAGAATGCGATTAGGAAGATGAACTGGTTGCTTTCTCTCTTAAACAGGGATTTAGGTTTTGTAAAAGTGATTTAAAACAATGACAACTATGTTTAAATACCTTAATCGCATAATTAACAAAACCCGAGAAAACTCCCTGTAAAACCGGACACTCGATCGAGTACCCAAGGTACTCGATCGAGTACCCCCTTACTCGATTGAGTACCCCAGCTACTCGATCGAGTACCCAACAGGTCAGAAACTATTTTATAACGCAACACACCCTTACTCGACAGAGTAAGGCCTACTCGATAGAGTACCCAGAGACTCATAAAACCGTAGTATTACAGTTTCGCCCAAGCGATGCTCATTTTTGTTTAATATTTGGGAGTTGGAATCATTTATATAATTTAGTGGGAGGTCATTATATAAATGCTAAAACTTGCTAAACATGTTTTTACAAGTAATTTTTTGAAAACAATGAATGTTAATTTTTCCTTTTTGTTGTAGCATTTTAATTCGTAATGGCAACTTCATCAACTCCATCGATTACTTCACTAGGCAAGGATTCATGGCTAAGGTCAGTAATGGACAAATGTATTTTAAAAGATGACGGTAGTAACTTTCTTGAATGGGAATCCAACATCAAAAGTGCCGCGTTGTCCGACAATGTGCTCACTTACTTGACCGATGCTCGCCCAATCGAGCCCGGTGCAAGAGCTTCATCGGCGGTGCGGACCGCCTATGATGACTATGTGCGGATGTTGAATGATATCAATAATGTGTTGATATGGTCAATATCCCCAAAGCTCAAGCTATCATGCATTTCTTTAAATGCGTACGAGATTTCCACTCGTATGATTACTATGTTTTCACAAACACCAAAAGTCCGTCAATATGATGCGGCGGCACGCTTCTTTGAAGCTAAGCTTGAGAGGGGCCAAAAGGTTGGTCCCCATGTACTCAAAATGGTCGAATATGTTGACATCCTAGAGCGTTTAGGGTGTAAGATTCCTAAGACTCTTGTGGTGGATCGTATCCTCCACTCACTCCCCACCAAGTTTGCCCACTTTAGGGTAAACTACAACATGAATGACATGGATAAGAGTTACCATGAAATTCATGCACTCCTCACCCAAGCGGAGAGGGATATGGAGGCTAGTGGGAGCGAAAAAGGGGATGTATTAACCATGAAGTTAAAGAACATGTCCCTTGGAGTCAAGAAACGAAAAGGGAAAGAAAAGTCCCAATTCAAGAAATTGTCAAAGAAAATTGACAAGGGAAAGGGGAAGGCCATTGTGAATGGCAATCCCAAGGCAAAAAGTGTCAAGACCTCCGAGACTGAATGTTTCCATTGTAATGGGAAGGGGCATTATAGGAGGAGTTGTCCCAAATACTTGGAGGATCTCAAGGAAGGGCGTGTGACACCTATTGGTATGATTTCCTCTCTCTATGTGAGACGTTAATTATGCTTGTACTTCCACTTGGGTACTTGATACCGAATGTGGCTCTTACCTTTGTAACCATTTGCAGGGTTTAAGGGACGTGCAAGCACTAGCAAAAGGTGATGTGGATCTCCGCATGGGCAATGGAGCTAGAGTAGCTGCCGTTTCCGTGGGGACCTATGTGCTCACTTTAGCTAGTGGTTTAGAGTTGTATTTAAATAAGTGTTATTTTGTACCAACTTTAACTAAGAACATCATCTCCATTTCCGCGTTAGACGCGGAAGGCTTTTGTTTTATGATGAAGGACAAGTGTTGTACTTTTTCTTTTAATGATGTGGTTTATGGCAAGGCCATTTCAATTGGAGGCATTTATGTTTTAAATGATGTTAATGACGTTTATCATGTGGAAACTAAAAAGCTCAAAACGGGTGATCCAAACGAATCCTACCTTTGGCATTGTCGTTTAGGCCACATAAACGAAAGACGCATTAAGAGACTTGCTTCATCAAAAGTGCTCAAACCATTTGGTTTCGAATCTCATGGTACATGCGAGTCTTGTCTTCTAGGCAAGATGACTCGTGCACCTTTTGCGGGAAAAGGGACACGAGCTAGTGAGGTTTTGGCTCTCATACATACGGATGTGTATGGACCATTAACCATCACCGCTAGAGGAGGTTTTCACTACTTCATTACTTTTACTGATGACTTAAGTAGATATGGGTATGTCTACTTAATGAAGAACAAGAGTGAAGCCTTTGACAAGTTCAAAAAGTTCCAAAAAGAAGTAGAGAACCAATTGGATAAAAAGATAAAGACCCTACGGTCCGACCGTGGTGGTGAGTATTTAAATATTGAATTTGATTCACACCTAAAAGATTGTGGTATAGTATCACAATGGACTCCTCATGGCACACCACAATTAAATGGTGTGGCCGAAAGGAGAAACAGAACTTTACTTGATATGGTTCGGTCAATGATGAGTCTAACTGAGCTTCCTAGTTCATTTTGGGGTTTTGCCCTCTTGTCTGCAATATTTTCACTTAATCGAAGCCCGACTAAAGCGGCCGATAAGACTCCACATGAGATATGGACAGGGAAAGTCCCTCATTTGTCATTAATGTGTATTTGGGGTTGCGAAGCATACGTTAAGATCAAGTCTGACAATAAGCTTGCACCCAGGTCTGACAAATGTCTTTTTGTAGGATATCCAAGGGAAACACGTGGCTATTACTTCTACAATAAACACGAGAACAAAGTGTTTGTGGCTCGTGATGCTGTCTTCCTAGAAAAGGAGTTTATTTCTAGGAGACAGAGTGGGAGAAAATTTGAACTTGAAGAAGTTCGAGAGCCACAAACTGAGAATGAGGTAGAGGAGAACGTGGAGGATAGCATTCCCTCTTCCTCTGAAATGGTAATTGTTCCTAGAAAATCAAGTAGGATTTCTAATCCACCTGACCGTTACCTTGGTAACATCGAAGAGGATGGTGTTTTGTTACTTTTTGAAAGTGATGAACCCACTACCTACAAATCGGCCATGTCTAGTCCCGACTCCTCGCTTTTGCTAGAAGCCATGCGGTCCGAAATGGATTCCATGTACGAGAACCAAGTATGGGACTTGGTGGATTTACTGGAGGGAGTGCGACCCCTTCAGTGTAAATGGTTATATAAAATTAAGCTCGGCGTGGATAAACATGTGGATGTTTACAAAGCTAGATTGGTGGCAAAAGGTTTCACCCAAGTTCATGGTTTACACTATGACGAAACCTTCGCTCCAGTTGCTATGCTTAGGTCCATTAGGATAATCTTAGCGGTTGCCGCATTTGATGATTATGAGATTTGGCAAATGGATGTCAAAACCGCCTTCTTGAATGGGATTCTGGAAGAAGAGGTGTACATGATACAACCTGAAGGTTTTGTTGATACATCTAACCCTAAGAAGGTGTGTAAGCTCAAGAAGTCCATTTATGGTCTTAAGCAAGCATCTAGGAGTTGGAATCATCGCTTTGATCATGTTATTAAACAATATGGTTTCACTAGAAGTGTGGAAGAACCGTGTTTATACATGTTTAGTGGGAGTAAGGTTGCATTCCTTGTCCTATATGTGGATGACATATTGCTCATTGGGAATGATGTTCCATCACTCACTTCCGTGAAGGAGTGGCTAGGGAAACACTTCCAAATGAAGGACTTGGGAGAGGCACAACGAATCTTAGGTATCCGGATCTATAGGGATTGGTCCAAGAGGATACTAGCATTGAGTCAAGAAGCTTATATTGACAAAGTTCTTGACCGGTTCAATATGAAAGACTCCAAGAGAGGATTTCTACCTATGGGCCAAGGGATCACTTTGAGCAAGTCACAGTCTCCCTCCACCTCTAAGGAAATTGAACACATAAAGACCGTCCCTTATGCTTCCGCTGTTAGGTCTATCATGTATGCTATGATTTGCACTCGTCCCGACGTTGCCTATGCCTTGAGCATGACAAGTCGGTATCAAGCCAAGCCTGGTGAGAGTCACTGGATAGCCGTAAAGAACATCCTTAAGTACTTGAGAAGGACTAAGGATTCGTTCTTAGTGTTTGGAGGAGAAACTGAGTTGCGTGTAAGAGGTTACACGGACGCAAGTTTCCAAACCGATCGGGATGACATGAAATCCCAATCAGGCTATGTGTTTATGCTAAATGGAGGAGCTGTTTGCTTGAAGAGCTTCAAGCAAAGTGTTACTGCGGATTCTACAACAGAGGCTGAGTACCTTACAGCGTCTGAGGCTGCGAAGGAAGCTGTTTGGACTAGGCAATTCATGGAGGGGCTAGGAGTAGTCCATTCCGCCAAATATCCTATCACTCTATATTGTGATAACAGTGGAGCTATTTTTCAAGCCAAAGAGCCTAAGTCTAGTAACAAATCTAGACACATTGAAAGGAAATACCATGTAATTAGAGATTATGTGGAAAGGAAGGAAATTGACATTTGTAAGGTTGGGATAGATGATAATATTGCTGATCCTTTAACCAAGCCTTTATCAAAGGCTAAGCATGATGGTCATGTCGTCGCTATGGGATTGAGACGAGTACCAGATTTTCTTTAGATTATGGATATGTAATAATTGGATAGTGTATCTTTTATTATATATATGATAATCACATTCATTGTTTTCGTATTCATTCTTTTATGAATCTTTTATTTAGTGTGACTAAATGTTAATACCTTGTTTATCTGAATAAGTTGTGGAGACAATGTTGAACACTATTCAAGTGAATAAGATGAACATTGTATTTTTTCCCTAGTCACTTAATGAGGTGACGTCTCGGAGTGACTAGATTGTAAGTCGATTGATGGTTGTTCAACACCATAAGGTCATATGTGATGACTGGTCGATTACATAGGCAGAGTGTGAGACACTTTGCCGGACAATGACCATTTAGAGAGTCCCTAAGTTCTATTATTGACGCCTGGTCGTGGCAGGGATCTCTAAGATGTTCTAATGAGTCGATTCTTTTGACTGGAGACTATTATCTGAGCAGGTGCAGTTTTCGAGTGACTTTGGTTTTTGTCCTAGGTCGTGCCGTGAAAGGAGGCCAAAAGAGCATTTACTAGGTCATGGTGAGCTATATTGTGCAATAGGATAGATAGGGCATACAGGAATTGTCCACCCACGTTGGGTAACTATATCTCAAGGCCACTCGAGGAGTTAATGACTACAAATGCGTGGCCACGCTCGGAAGTAGTCTGTGAGAGATTTTTCCGGTCAGGTAGTCACACTCCCGATCGAGAAAACCACTCGCGATGTGTTCATGTGCAAGTGCGACCTGAAAGACACCTTGCATTGAGTGGGAGATTAAAACGGACAAGAGAATTGGTAGCGCACACCTTGTGTCGGACAAGTGGGAGATTGTTGGAGTTAGTGTCCTCCACAATAGTGCGTTAATATATTAAATCTCATTAATGGAATATCATCAGATATTTATTTATTTGATCCTTGTCAGTTGATTAACGTAAATCGATAACGGTTGGCTGACTAGAGTTTGACGTTATTGTCGTGAGACGGCGGTGATCAACTGACCCCTTTCGGTCACACCTAAAGGAACGAACCCCAATAGACAACTAATTAATTGTATGAGATACAATTTATTTAGTCCCTTGATTTGTAGACTAAAAGGTTAGTCGATTATTTTTAGAGAGATTTCGAGTTGCGAACTCGAGGAGCGGCAGTTATTATTTAATTATGCGATAATTAAATAATAAGTTTTAAGGAAACGGGTTTTAGTTAATTAATCGTTAATTTACTAAAATTGTACTAATTGATTAATGTGATTAATATTAGTACGTAAATAATATGTGTAGTGGTACACGTATATTTACGGAGTGAATTGGACGAATTAATTATGGAAGTATTTAAACATGATACGATGTTTAAAATAAAAATTACACGGATTTGTGCGACAAATATAAGAACCAACATGGACCCGTAAATGGCCAAGTGGACCGTGTAAAATAAGAGTAGTGGATGATTACTCACATAATCATTTCACCTTATTTTGTATACTACCATAATTTATCTTATGTAAGAGTTTGCATGTGATGTAAGATAAAAACATAAGACAAAATTTCTCCACTCCCTCACTCCACATCCACCCGCCACTTCCCTACCTATATACTCCATCTATTGTTCACATTTTACACTACCTCACTTCTTCACTCTACCTACTTGCATGTGAACAATATTTACTCATCTCTCTAAAATAATTATTAATCACTACTAAGTTGTTAGTATACATACATTAATATTTAGTAAGAAAGTTAGTAAAATTACAATATTATCAAGGGTATAAAATTAACAAGTTACTAGTCAATACTTGTTATTATTTTGGGTTTGTTCTTGGGTGCAACAAGAAGGAGATCTTCTAGTTGAAGATTTGCAAGAAGGATCTTCCATTTGGAATAAGCTCAAGAACAAGCTAGTAAGGTGAACTAGTTTGTGCCCTTTTTACCACAAATTCAATGTAAGGAAATTGTTTTTCCTTATACTTTCTTTTTATGCTTTCATATTAGCATGCATGTTACATAGATCACTTAAATAACAATTTATGAGATAAATTAATTTTATTAGAGAGTCTAATATGGATCTATGATCTTTCATTTTTGCGATTATTGTGATGCAATTTCTCAAACCGGAGTTACTTAAGACCAAATCCGATGGGTATTGTTTCCTTTTTCCTTGATCGGTACCGCAAAGCATTGGTTGAAGAGCCTAGACAAGGCTACTCTTGGTATTGATTCATGGAAGAAGCTAGCACTTGCCTTCTACAAGAAATTCTATCCTCAGGAGAAGACTAATATGTTGAGAGCCCAAATTACCTGGTTCAAGCAAAGGGATGAGGAATCATTATATGAAGCATGGGAGAGATTTAAGGACACTTGTCGTTCTTGTCCACACCATGGACTTACTGAGTGGTTCCTTATACAATAATTTTGGAACGGCTTATATGAAGACTCACGCAATGTTCTTAATATGGGATCCAATAGGAGGTTTACCGAAGTTGATGACAATCAAACATGGGCCAAAATCGAAGAGATGATGGTTCATAATTCCAAATATAGTAGGCCTCGAAAGGCCACAAGAGGAGGAAAGCATGAGGTAGATTCCATCACTCAATTGGGTGCTCAAATAAGTGCGCATATCGACACCATCAATTTGAAGTTTGAAAAGGCTATTGCTAAGCTTGATGAAGCTTCCAAATCACCCAACCAACATGTTAATGCTATGGTGACATCATCCTCAATCCCAAATGGAGTATGTGAAAGTTGTGGAACCTTGGGACATGATCAAAACGAATGTAGGGGAACAAATAAACAAGTAAATGCTTTCCAAGCATACAAGAGTGGTACCCCTTATTCCAACTACTATAATGAGAACACCAAATTCCATCCAAATCACTCATATAAAAGCCAAAATATTCAAAATCCTCAACCAACATACACTCCACCTCCAATGAGAAACCAAGCTCAAAGACCCTTTTTCACCAAAGCCAAGGGTATCAAAATTCACCCTCCTACAACCAATCCAATGACCAAAGCTCTGATGTTCAAAAAGCGTTCCTCCAAATGCAAAAGAACCAACAAGAATTCTTCACCCAAATGCAAAAAGATAGTCAAGCTAAAGAAATTACCATCAACAACATACTTGCCCACACTAAAATGTTAGAGACTCAAATGACCCAATTAGAATCTTCTGGCTCCCAAAGACAAAAGGGGCAATTACCTCCTCAAGGTAACCCAACCACAAGACATGAAACGGTTAGTGCCATCCATTTGAGGAGCGGTACAAGATATGAGGGGCCGAAGAGGCCAATTGATGAAGATATTGTGGATGCTAGTAGCAAGCAAGGAGTTGTGGAGAACTCTAAGGAGGTAGATCCTACTACCAATGAACATTCAAAGAAGAAGAATGAAGAGAAGGCTAAGGAAAAAGAGCCTATTGTGATTAGACTTCCATTCCCAAGTCGCCAAGCTAAGCCTAAGTTTTATGAGCAACTTGGAAAGTTCATGGAAATTGTGAAGAACTTAGAAGTCTCAATCCCATTCACGGAATTGATCAATCATGTTTTGGCTTATGCAAAGTACATGAAGGATATTCTTACCAAGAATAAATCCATCCGAAAGTTGGAGACCATTGCCTTTTCCAAAGTGAGTAGTGCTATTCTTCAAGGGAGTTCCCCTCCAGAGCTCAAAGATCCGGGAAGTTTTTCTATCCCATGTACCATTGGCGACACTACAATCAACAAAGCATTGTGCGATCTTAGACCAAGTGTAAGTGTCATGCCATACTCGGTATGTAAGAGGCTAGGAATGGGAGAGCTCAAATGCATCAACATCACTCTTCAAATAGCGGATCGAACAACAAGATACCTTTAGTGGTATGGGAGGATGTGCCCGTGAGAATTGGCAAATTCTTCATCCCGGTAGACTTTATCATTGTAGACATGGAGGAGGATTCCAACATTCCTATCATCTTAGGAAGACCTTTCTTGCACACCGCGAGAGCAGTAATCGATGTGAAACATGGAGAGCTCACACTTGAAGTAGGGGATGAGACAATTACTTTCAACCTTCACAAAACAATGAGAGCCCCCCGATTACATGAGCCATGCTTTATGGTCGATCACAATAGCCGAGAAAGTGATAGGAAGAAGTTAGAATCTCTATTCAAAGATCAAGCCATGGGTAAAAAAACATCACCCATATGGAAGGAGAAAGTGGATGACCTGCAAGTAGCTCTATTCGGAGAGCATGGAATTTTCAACAACAATGAGAGCTTAAATAGCTCACTGATGTGACTCATATTTGAGCACATTTAGTCCCCGAATTAGCCTCGTTCCTATGCTTTATAGTTCATAATTTGGCCATTTACTATCTTTAGTTTCCCATTTTGCATATTCTTTGAGGTTTTGTTTCCTTGGTAGGAGAGGAGTGCAAACCTTGCATTTTCATGGCGAAATGGAGCTAAATTGATCGCATTCAATGACCAAGCATCAAAGGGAAGACGGTACTAGAAGGCATATGTAGATAATAAAGTAGATTGGGTAATGATGAAAGGATCCTTGCATCCTCAACAAGATCCCCACGGATTGTTGAGGATAGAAGAGAAGAAAAGTGTCTGACCCAGGATCCGAGCGGATCGCTGCCAATCCGAACGTCTTCCTACCCAGCAATCCGAGCGTCCCGACAGCAAGACGCTCCTCTTTAAGCCTCACAATCCGAGCGTCTCCCTCAGTGATTGATGAGAGTGTCGTCGGGGCTCTCAATCAAACACATTTATAATACTCAACAAACTACTAGTTAGCGGTAAGTCGAGGTCGATCCATGGGACGGTGTGCTTTGGGTTCTAAGTCTATCTATCTCAATTTATGCTAGTGTCACAATTTGGTTGGGTTTGTAGTTGTGTCTAAACTAATGCAAGCGATGTAGTAAAACAAACAATAAAAGAAAAGATGTAAACAATTGATTAAGAGTGCTAGGATATCATGGGGTCATGGGGGATTCATGGTATTGATCATACAAACATGTTCACAAGGTTGCAAGCAATTAATGTTGTGGAGAAACCGAGTTGGGTTATATCTTACGGTTCTTAGGAAGAGTTGGGTCCCGGAGCCGAATCGATTAGATTGTACAACACCTACAAGTCGACTTACTTTCCTCCTAATCAACTTCAATGCATGGTCTAACAAGACTCGAGTTGGTTTATATCTTACAAGTCAAGTTGAATAGATAAGAGATGGTTGTAAATGCAAGGATTCATAGGCTTAGCATTTCATCAAACATAACATGTGCATAAAGTTGACATCACAACAAGCAAGCAATTTAATCATGTGAACATATTAGATTAAGCATGAATCAATCTCATGTTGGTTTCCCCTAATTACCCATTAATCCTAGCTAAAGAAACTACTCACTCATTATCATGGGAAACATGTCATTAATGGTGTCAATCATCACAACAAGTATAAACATGATAATAGGATGAAGAAATGAACAATAAAGAGTAAAGAGTAAAGGGATTATACCAAACTTGAGATGATTCCAAATAATAAAGCAAGAATAAAAGAAGAAACTTGATTGATTGATGGAAGGTTGTCAATCTCCCAATAATAACCCAATAATCTTCAATTACCCAATAATAAACTTGAATAGTAAACTTGAACAATAATTAAGGAGAGATTAATGTGTAATTTGTGGAAAGATTAAAGAGTAATTTATTCTAATCTACTCCTAATCTAATCTAAGAAGGATTTTTCTAGCTAAAAAGAACATCAAGGAGCCCCCTTTGATTATTTACAAATGGGGTATTTATAGTGGAAATTAGGGAGGATGCATTAGGGTTAACTAAGGGCTAAACTAGTAATTACACTTTTGAGATTTGAGCAGGGAGACTCCGGGATTGTCCGAGAGAAGGGCTTCTCTTATCGTTACTAGAAGAATGAAAACGTGCTGTGCTTCAATCCGTGCGGATGGGAGTCGGGACGGCCGGATTCTGGTAAGGGAATCCGAGCGGATTCAGGGGAATCCGAACGGATTCCAGTGGGGAAATCCGAGCGGATTAGAGAGCAGGACGCTCGGATTGTGGTGATGAGACGGACGGATTTCAGACAATCCGTTCGGATTGTTCTTCAGCAATGGTTCTTCTTCGTTTCTTCCCTTTTTACTCATTTCCGTTTTATTCTTTCGAGATTGGTCTTTAGTCCTTGCTTCCTCTTCATACTAGTCCATCTAATATCATCAATTAGCTTCCAAATATGCACGAAAGACGGGAATTTCCGCCTTATTATCTTCTTTTCTACAAAACATATGAAATGCGATAGAAAAGCAAATAGGAAGGTTTTGACGGATAAAATGGCCATAAAATGCTATAATAGTATGCAAAATAGGCTCAATTAGGGGACTAAATGTGCGCAAATAATGGTCACATCAAATATCCCCAAACCGAACCTTTACTCGTCCCGAGTAAAGAGGTGACTAAAACTAGACCTTTATTTAAACTAACCTAATAATATAGCCGATATGAGACAATTAGCGGGTCTCACTCCGCCCCTTCAACTCACAACAAGACAACCATGAGGTAGGATGCCTTCTTGCAAGGCAAGGTGGGGCTTGCCAAAATGGCGATACATCCAAACATTAAAGCACACAAAACCACATAATGGATGCATCTACAAAAGAATAGCCACTTTCCTCATCTAAGTGGCGGAAATTATCTACAAGGGAAGCAATTCAAGGGTACACAATCCTTCATAGATGCAATTTGTTCAAACTACTAAGCCTAGAAGGATACCAATAAATCACCTCCAAAATGTGTCAAGCTAGGGTACCTTTGTCCTCAATCGTTAAATGCTTTTGTCAAGAGTAGACTCCCTATGGTGTTAGAAACACTGGAGGATCGCGGAATTCCCCCTCTTGCCTAGACAAGAACAAGGGTCGTCCCCTCTCTACCATGCACAAAAATGGATATGATGGATAAAGGGATCAATAGATATTTGAGTTTCATTTGGGAGTTTGCTTTTGTTTTTGTTTTTCCCCCCAATTTCTTGTGGCATTTGACATTTGAGAACACTTTCTTTGCCATTTCTTTTTGATTTTTGGCATTTCAATACTTGACAATTTTCAACTTTTTGCATTTTCATTTGAACATTTTCAAAGTCACCCCATATGTAGTGAGGGTGCCTTGTATTTGAAGCTTAGGAGTTCTATTTTTGCTCCTCTTTTCATTTGATGCATTTTTGCAAACTTTCTTTCACTTTTCATTTCATTGAACTCAAATTGATTTCTTTTTGTGCCCATTCCCTTTTGTTGGCAAAATGTGGTAGAACATGGATGATGGATGTATGGGTGCATGCATGGTTTCAAGGGTCACCTTGGGATAAACGGTAGCCAAGGAGTTATCACACCACAAGGTACTCTTGACTTGGCCTTAAACCATGGGTCAAAGGATACTAGCATGACACATCCTAGGGTGTTTTACAAGTATTCTAACAAGCAAAGTCTTAAGAACAAAAAGCATCTACTAGGGCCTATATACACTTGTCAAGCTTCCCAAGTAGACGGTTTCGCAAAATTTTTCTAACATGCAAACTACATGCCATGATGCAACTAACATATATACATCCTAATGCAAGTGATTCTACCAACTAATATGACATATAAACTAAATGCAAGTCCTAAGTTCACATTTGTTTTTACCGCATCAATCAAAATAAAGCCACATAGTCATTAACATAAAGAGGAAAAAGGAGATTGGAAAGATCATACCATGCGGTCTTCAATATCCTCATGTCTCGGATGTGGCGTAGTCAATCAATGTGAAAAAGGATAAAACAAACAAAAATATATACAACAATATATACATGACTACACTATAAAGGAAATGAACATGTTTTTGGATTTTTCAAATTTTCAATTTTTATGGTTTTTGTTTTATGAAATTGAAAGACATATTTTTGGGATTTTTCGAAATTTTTCAATTTTTATGCATTTTTTGGAATATAAATTCCCATCCCCCACTTTATTTTGGACATTGTCCTCAATGTACATGTAGGAGTAGGAATGAAAAAGAAATACATGTTTTTGGATTTTTTATTTTTTGAAATAAAGTGCAAATGCAATGATATGGTATGAATGAATGCATGCTCTAACTAAATGCAATTCTATATGACATATATAACAAATGAATGCAATCTAAACTATACTATATGATGCATGATTAATGCTTGAGTCACCTATGATCAAGCCTCCCCAAACCGATTTAAACACTATCTCTAGTGTAGAAAAGAATAGGATTGGTCATTAGTGACTATGCATGAATTCTAGTCTATATGCAACTAACTATATGAATCATGTGAAATATATTACAATGAAACTATACTAACTAATGCGATATGAAATATAATACAAATGCAAGCTAAATGCTATACTAAATGCAATGTAAATGTAAAAGAGAGAGGGGGGAGATGGGTATCATACAAGTGGAAGTGGTGAAGTAGGCTTCTTTCACTCGTCATCCTCATCGTGGTCATAGCCATAACCATGAGAGCTTCCGGCTTGATCATGTCCGGGTGCTTGGCCCCAATATCCTCCTTGGTCAAAAGCTCCTCCTTGACCCGAGTACCCTCCACCTTGGCTAGAATGCCCTCCATCGCCGCGTCCCCAAGCTTGGTTCCCATAATTTGGGAACAAGAGCTCCGGTTGTGCCCAAGAGGGTTTAGGACCATTGGGGTCAATATACCCTTGTTGAGCCATGTTATAATATTGGGGGTAGAGGGCTAGGTAGTTGTCTTCCCTCCCTTTATGCACCCCAAGGTCCACTCTATTCATGAGTGCCATCAAATCATTAATATCCGGGGTGTTGGGGATTGCCGGTTGGAAAGGGGTATGTGGAATAGGGTAAGGTGGGATAGGGACATAGGAAGGTGGGCGCATTTGTATCCCCGGCCCTCCACGAGGTGGTTGACGGCGTGGCTCTTCCCTTTGAGGGGGATTATCAAGAATTTGGATATCAAGGAGGTAGCTTGGTGGAGGAGAGTATGGACTTAATCGTGGTTCGATGCCCGGTATCTTCCATCCTTCAAGGATCATCGAAGTGCAACCCTTGGTGTACCATTCCACACTCCCATCGTCAGTGTAGTTACACCATCGGTGACTATAGAAAATGGTGTGCTCATCAATCAAAGTCCTCCCTTCAAGAGGAATATAGGTTCCTTGGGCATTAAACCCGGGGCAAAGGTGTTTAGCCAACATTGTGATTAGACCTCCCATCACGAAGGTTTTAAGTTGAGATGTCCCTTGAGCAAAGTCATTGAACCTATTGAGTATCTCAAGTGGCGTATTGAAGTTATAACGCCTCACCGCTCGAACATTCAAATGAGACTCAAGAAAAGTTAAGTCGATGAGGGTACACCGATCTTGCTCGTACCTCCCATTGATGCATCCGGCTACAAAGCGTTCGGTGAATCGAATCACCGGGTGTTGAATAGCAAATGTATAGCAACGCTTTATATGGGTAAAGTTCTTCCCGGAGATAGCTTTCCAAAGAAAATCCACACTAAAATTATCGGGCTTGTCGGTATAGGCGGTGGGTATTTGAAGACCGAAAACATAGGCAAATTCCTCAAGAGAAAGAACATGGTCTCGGTTGCATAACCTAAACTCCATGCCTAAATTGTTGCGGGCATCCGCTACAATGCGAAGGCTACTCAAGAATTCAAGGGTGAGACTAAGGTAAGTCTCTTCGTGAGCATGGAAAAGGTCCCCAATGCCAAGGCCATTGAAGAACGCCTCGGTAGGGTACCTTATCTTAAGGATTTCCAACACCCTAGTGTCAACAAATTGAGTAGGTTCGTATTTCTTACCTAGAAGCTCGACGAAATTTTCGCGTTGGTCGTCGGATATGAAGATCACTTCTTGGAAGTTGTTGAGTTGTTCAATACCTCCCCTCATTATCACATTTCGTGGTGTTGAAGAGGATGACCCCTTGCGCTTCTTTCCGATCGAATCAAACAATTTCTTGGCCTTTCCCTTGGAACTCATGTTGGTGATGGGGGGTGATGTGGGTGTTTTTGAGGATATGAAGGGGATTTTGAGGATTGAAGAGAGTGTTAGGGTTTGGTAGGATGAGGAAATGAGGGAGAAGGGGGTGTTTATATAGAAAAAGAAGGGAATCCGAACGGATAGGGTTGGACTTGACCCGATTTTTCTCGCGTGAACAGTGCAATCCGAGCGGATCGCAGTCGGGACGGAGGGATTCTCGATGGGCAAGACGGGCGTCTTTTGTAGAATCCGCACGGATTCTAGAACAGAGAAATCTGTTGGTTGAGAAGCAGGGACAGGACGGCCAGATTTTGCAGAAGACGGACGTCTTTATCAAGACGGACGGATTCCTTCTAATCCGCACGGATTTTGGTGTAGATTAAAATCTTGCTGTTGGACGCCATTTGGGACGGGCGTCCCGAGGAGAAGACGGACGGATTTTGTGGGACGGGCGGATTCTCTTGAATCCGCTCGGATTCTTCCTCAGCTTCAGCTTTTTCTCTTCCGCGGGCCCTGGACGGGCGGAATTGCTTGGATCCGAGCGTCTCTGCTTCTTTCTCCTTTTTCTTTCTTCTTTCGTGAAATGATAAACCCCTTTTTCACTGATTTTCTCCTTTTTCCTTATCTTTTCTGAAATTTGCTCATAAATCATGTAAGATGACTCTCTCTCTCTTCCCTCTTATGCAAAGATTTAAATGCAGAAAATATGTACAATATTATACAAAATAAAGGGTTCAAGAAATATCTTACAAACGGTGGTTTGAGGTAGGACTCCACCAAACTAGTTCAATTTGAAGGAATTCTTATCCATAGAGCTCAAGGCTCTTAGTAGAAGATCAAAAGCTTGTGAACAAGCTCCAAATAAGCATAAGTATGGGTTGCTCCATTTGAAGATGAAATTTGGCCAAGGAGGCTTGTAAAATGCTCTTTTTCTTGTCTCCTCCTTAGCGTTAGAGCTTTCCCGATGCTTCAAGTAAGTACGTCCATGATTCTTGTTAAGATTAAGCATGAAGTGTGGTTCATTTTCATCCGGGGACTTCCACTTACCAACTTCTTCTTCAATTTTGGTGATGATGATAGCATTTTGATTTTTCAATCCTTCCAAGGTGGAAGGAGAATTTTCATGACTTTGATGATCGGACACCATGGGAGTTGAGATTATGGGTGCCAAATCTTCACAAGTAGCCTCACGAGCAATTTTCTCCTTGAGCTTTTTCACCAAATAACTCTTGTAAGACACTTTGGCTTTTTGAAGAAGATCTAACATATCCTCTTCAATGATCATTGGCTCCATGATAGGTGCCAAGTGGTCTTCGTGAAGGATAAAGGAAGGACGTTCTTCTTCATGATAGGGTATCTCAAATGTCTCAAGGATAGGTTCCTCAAGCAAGGTGATATTGTGAATCCCTCTAGGTTCATCATCATTGTTATCATCTTCACGTAAATCATGAATGGGGGCTTTGTCTAGCTCTTTTTCCAACACCTCAACGTTCATATCAAAGGACACACCCTCATACTCACAAAGGCTAAGAACATTTGGTTTGCTCAACCTCATGTCTTCCTCATCAAACACAACACTCTCATAGTCACAAGAGCTCAAGGAATTTGGCTCTTCCCACTTCTCATCTTCCATGTCTAAGGTTACTACTTCAAACTCGCATTCATGCTCAATATCCAAAGAATGGTTGTGAGTAATTGCTTGGAATTCTTTTAATTGGTCAATTTGAATCTCCAACTCCTCACTTTGGGAAACAATGCTTTGAAGGACATTGTCCCTTTTTTGGCTCTCCTCTAGCATTTGTTTTATGAAGTTTTGTTGATCTCCCATCATTTGGAGAATCATGTTTTGAATGGGTTCATCTTTTTGTTGTGGGTAGGTGTGAAAGTGGTTGTATTGTGGCAATTGAAGTTCGTTGTGAAATGGGTATTGGGTGGGTGGTTGTTGTTGATATTGGGTGTGGTAATTTTGGTGAGAAAAATTGGGGTAGTGGTTAGGATTTTCATTGTACGAATAATAAGGTAGGTTTGTGTTGACTTGCTCCTCAAACTCCCCATGCCCATAGTCATACTCAAAAGATCCACCACATACTCCATAACACATGTCTTGAGTCATCATAGTTAAGACAAAGAAACAACTACAACATGGAAACTACACAAAAACGGTAAGAACAATCCTTGAGGAACAAGTTCCTCAAGGTGAAAGCACAATTAAAATAGACAAACAAGTAAGAACTTAATCACATAGCACCGTCCCCGGCAACGGCGCCATTTTGATGAGAGTGTCGTCGGGGCTCTCAATCAAACACATTTATAATACTCAACAAACTACTAGTTAGCGGTAAGTCGAGGTCGATCCATGGGACGGTGTGCTTTGGGTTCTAAGTCTATCTATCTCAATTTATGCTAGTGTCACAATTTGGTTGGGTTTGTAGTTGTGTCTAAACTAATGCAAGCGATGTAGTAAAACAAACAATAAAAGAAAAGATGTAAACAATTGATTAAGAGTGCTAGGATATCATGGGGTCATGGGGGATTCATGGTATTGATCATACAAACATGTTCACAAGGTTGCAAGCAATTAATGTTGTGGAGAAACCGAGTTGGGTTATATCTTACGGTTCTTAGGAAGAGTTGGGTCCCGGAGCCGAATCGATTAGATTGTACAACACCTACAAGTCGACTTACTTTCCTCCTAATCAACTTCAATGCATGGTCTAACAAGACTCGAGTTGGTTTATATCTTACAAGTCAAGTTGAATAGATAAGAGATGGTTGTAAATGCAAGGATTCATAGGCTTAGCATTTCATCAAACATAACATGTGCATAAAGTTGACATCACAACAAGCAAGCAATTTAATCATGTGAACATATTAGATTAAGCATGAATCAATCTCATGTTGGTTTCCCCTAATTACCCATTAATCCTAGCTAAAGAAACTACTCACTCATTATCATGGGAAACATGTCATTAATGGTGTCAATCATCACAACAAGTATAAACATGATAATAGGATGAAGAAATGAACAATAAAGAGTAAAGAGTAAAGGGATTATACCAAACTTGAGATGATTCCAAATAATAAAGCAAGAATAAAAGAAGAAACTTGATTGATTGATGGAAGGTTGTCAATCTCCCAATAATAACCCAATAATCTTCAATTACCCAATAATAAACTTGAATAGTAAACTTGAACAATAATTAAGGAGAGATTAATGTGTAATTTGTGGAAAGATTAAAGAGTAATTTATTCTAATCTACTCCTAATCTAATCTAAGAAGGATTTTTCTAGCTAAAAAGAACATCAAGGAGCCCCCTTTGATTATTTACAAATGGGGTATTTATAGTGGAAATTAGGGAGGATGCATTAGGGTTAACTAAGGGCTAAACTAGTAATTACACTTTTGAGATTTGAGCAGGGAGACTCCGGGATTGTCCGAGAGAAGGGCTTCTCTTATCGTTACTAGAAGAATGAAAACGTGCTGTGCTTCAATCCGTGCGGATGGGAGTCGGGACGGCCGGATTCTGGTAAGGGAATCCGAGCGGATTCAGGGGAATCCGAACGGATTCCAGTGGGGAAATCCGAGCGGATTAGAGAGCAGGACGCTCGGATTGTGGTGATGAGACGGACGGATTTCAGACAATCCGTTCGGATTGTTCTTCAGCAATGGTTCTTCTTCGTTTCTTCCCTTTTTACTCATTTCCGTTTTATTCTTTCGAGATTGGTCTTTAGTCCTTGCTTCCTCTTCATACTAGTCCATCTAATATCATCAATTAGCTTCCAAATATGCACGAAAGACGGGAATTTCCGCCTTATTATCTTCTTTTCTACAAAACATATGAAATGCGATAGAAAAGCAAATAGGAAGGTTTTGACGGATAAAATGGCCATAAAATGCTATAATAGTATGCAAAATAGGCTCAATTAGGGGACTAAATGTGCGCAAATAATGGTCACATCAGTGATCCGCTCGGATCTTGTTACAGGAACCACCGTGCCAGCTTCCTAGACGCTCGGGACGAGCATATCCATGCGGGACTAGCAAAACGGAGATGCGCATCTCCTTGGAGAGGAGCACTTCCTTAACTTTTCTTAAGGGTCTTAATAGTCATTTAAGCCCTTAGTAACCCTAATCTTTGTACCTAATCTTTAGTATAAATACCCCTTTGTAGTACCTAGATTAGCATCAAGTCTTAAGCAATCTTAATACTCTCTTAATTAAGTTGTAATCAATTAGTAATCTCATCTTAATCTTGTAATCAACTCTTAATTTAGTCTTAATACAAATCTCATTTCTTAATCTTTCCTTAATTTATCTATTGTTCATCATTTATTTTGGGTAATTAGAAGATTATTTGGGTTTATTTGGAGGATTGACAACCTTCCATCAATCATCAAGTACTTCTATTATTCTTTGCTTTATTATTTGGAATCATCTTCATAGGTATAATTCTCCCTTAAACCTTTTAATTATTGTTAATCATTTCCATTTGTTAATTATGTTTTGCCTTGCTAGTATGATTGACAACCTTGTTAGCATGTTAAACTTGATAATGAGTGAGTAGTTTCCTTAGCTAAGGTTAATGGGGAATTAGGGGAAACCAACATAGGGATTGATTCATGCTTAATCTAATATGTTTTCATAATTAATTTGCTTGCTTGTTGTGATTCCAACTTATGCACATGTTATGTTTGATGAAATGCGAGCCTATGAATCCTTGCCTTTTTTACCCATCACTTATCTTTTCAATGAGACTTGTAAGACATAAACCAACTCGAGTCTCATTAGACCATGTATATAGTTGGATAGGAAGGATTAAGTCGACTTATAGGTGTTGTACAATCTAATCGATTCGGCTTCGGGACCCAAACCTTCTTAGGGATTGTAAGATATACACTAACTAGATCCCATCACAACAATAAGTGCTTGCATCTAGTAGAGAATATGTTTGTATTATCAAATCCCATGAATCCCCTATGAACCCATGACACCCTAGCACTTTTAATCAATTGTTTACATCTCATTTTAATCATCTTGCTTGTTTTTATTGCTTTACTTTTATATTGTTGATTAGTTTAGTTGATCTCCTATCTCAACCCAAATTGTAACACCCTTAGACACAACCATTTGCAATTGAAAATCCTACATCAATACCCGTCCCTTGGGATCCGACCTTTACTTGCCTCTTTACTAAGAGTAGTTTGTGAAGTTATAAATATTGTTTTGGTTGAGTAACTTTTGACGACGAGTTTTACAATAACAACCAAAAATGGCGTCGTTGTCGGGGACGGTGTTAACTTGATTTGATTTTCTTTAATTGTTTTTAGTTGTGTCTTTCTTTACCTTGGGGAAGTTAAACTCCTCAAGGTTTGTTCTAATTGTTTTCTAGTTGTTTGATATTTTACATGTCTAGGAGATCACAAGGTGTAGATACCCAGTATCTGCTGAGACTCCCACAAACACCCGATGATTATCGGACTATAACATGCTTTGGAATCGCGGCGTTTGATCGACAGTTTGTGTACAACTTTACGTCGGAAAACTTAAAACGATTTCAAAAATAAAGCATTTCAAAACTTTACAAAAGTACCTGGAGTGTTTAATGCACGACGACGGGGTCGCAATGACACTAACTAGAATCAAAACCGACACCGGACCAAAAACCGACTCAAAATTCAAATCCCGACTGCAACAACGAGTCAAACCGAGTCAACCACAAAAAACAAACCATTCAAAGCCTTATATACTAAGATTTCCCGGATTCATGAATGGTCAAGTACCAAACATGTGACTACAAATCCTAGGATAGAACAAATCATGATTGCATTTGTGTGAAAGTGACATGATAACTCGAAGACCCGCGACGTGGCTCGCGCCTCTTTGAGCAGCCCAGGTGGCCACGTCGCTCAAAACTCACACAACCACTCATTTTCCTATAAATACCCCTTAAATTCCCCCATTTGAGAACTTACGCGAGTGTCCGCCCCCTTTTTTCTCCCTTAAAATTCTCGACTGGACTTTCTAAGTCACAATCCGACGCGTATTTACGACCTACCGATCGTAAGTACAAGCCTTACACATTGTTTGGTACCGTCATCGTGCATTAAATCATTTGACCGACCACTTCGACCACTACACCATCACTAATCTTAATAAAACACTCTTTTTACTTACAAAAACGGTTTTAAACCGAGTCTTTTCCGACCAAACGAGTTGTTACACTTACGTCGGTTTCTCGCCATAACCAAGCATGTAAGTGTGAGAGTGTAAAAATCCTTCTTTTATCATGTCTTTACTTATTTCATGACTATAACATGCTAAATCATGCATAACACGATCCAAAACATAGGGTAGCCGAGCCAGAACTGAGTTTTGGCCTGAGACAGAAGCCCCTTGTTCTGCACAGAGGCTCGCGCCTCAATGGGGTGTCCAGTGCAGACTCAATCGTGTTTGTTCTCGTCTTTCCTCATGAATCCATTTTCATATTTGTAATCGGTTTTTACCATTTCAAATATTTTCAAACCTCTTTTATTTTATTTGCTTTTACAAGTTTTTAACCATAAAACATTTTTCACCCTTGGTGCCTAATACCATGACGGTTTAATCCATGTTTCGGTGATAATATTTGGTTAATTACATTTAAAAGGTACTTTAAAGCCTTTTATTTCATTTCTTTACATTTGGGAGGTATTTTAAAGCCTTTCATCATTTCTTTACATTTTGTATTAGTCACTAACATAAAGTCATCCTTGGTTCTACATACCATGCCGGATTTTAACCCGGGTACGATGATGAGTACCGACTAATTATATTCAAATGAACTTGAAACAATTAGTTCTTAACTATTTTCAAAACTATTCATGTCAAGCTTGCCAAGTCGAACCCGACACCGAATATCATCAAAATAATGACGATTATTCGAGTCTCGTTCCTCAAATCAACAAATACGGTCTAAACGACCCTTTCAAACCAAAACAGGTTCAAATACCCATTTTCAACACGTTTTACAAACGTCTTTCAAATGGTCAGAATGCGTCTTAAACCGTTGACTGACCCGCGCCTAAAACAGGCCATTTCTTTCCTATTTTCAAAACCAGGGGAGACCCCCTTGCATCGCCAATAGGCTCGCGCCTCATGTGGTCGCCTGGTGCAGGGTCTGTTCCCTTTCCAGCATTTGTCAAGGACGACCCCGACTCCGGCTAACCCGGATATAGGATGGATCAGACGACTAACTTGCTCATTCAAAAATCGTATTTGCAAAATGCCTTACTAAGACAAATGGATCACGTTATGCACCATAAACCTAATTCGGTAAATGGATGTTCAATTTCCGTCTTGCATGAGAATCAATCATAAATCCAACTCGACATCTTATACTTGATAATTGTATTAAATCAACCGACTTAGAAAGCTGTCACATGTTAGGTATAAACTATTGGATGCGCATTCATGCATTTAAACCGTTTTATCAACTTTTGCATTCAACCAACCAAGATCGATCAGTAGAGGCCGCTACCGCGGGCGGGATTGGGTGTCTGATTAAAGGGCTTCCCAATACGTACATTCACCTCTTAATCAGAAACTTTGGATAGTGGACGACCTTATCCAGTGTTGGAGCTTGTGTCCTCCACAGTTAGTGTGATAACATTTATAAATCTCTTATAGGTTCACAAGGGTATACTTTGTATTTTATCAGTTGATTAACGATTACTTAATAATGGTTGGCCTGCTAGAAAGTTTGACGTTATTATCATACTGATGGCGGTGATCAACTGGTCCCTAAAAGTCACACCTAAAGGATGTGTTTGAGAGATGTGATTATGGAAATGTAATCACATTGATGCCTTATATGACTAAAAGGTTAGTCCATGTATTTGACTAAACAGTTAGTCAATGTGATGATGAGACGATTATTTAATCTAATTAAATAATATTAATTGAGACGAATTAACTGTCAATTCGTAAATTGAATATAATATGTTATATTTAATTAATGTATATAATGTTAGCTTAAACGAATTAAGATGTTAATTCGTAATTAAACATAATCGGTTATATTTAATTAGCAAATTATAAATATGCGATATTTATAGTTAAAGTATATTTTATACGAGATTGTTATAATAAATGTTGTCAGGCCGGAATTAATAAATCGACTACAAACGGTTATGTATGGACTTATTAAAACGGGACAACATATATGACAATTAATAAAATGTACACATTATATATTTTTTAATAACTACCCAAAAATAAGAAGATATTTTTCTCCCTATTTTTGGGAGTTTGACCGAAAAAAGAAAAAAAAAGATCTCACCTCTTTTTCTCTCCTTTTCACGGTTTAAGAGGGGAGATAGTTGATTATTTTTTGCTAATTCTTTTTGACCTAATTTTTCCTCTCATCAAAAATCACACAAAACCATAAATTAATTAGTGAATTTGGGGGATCGATTCTAGCAAGAACAAAAGGGCAATTCTCATATCATCTTGGGTGCAACGATTAGGCGAATATCAATTTTGATATTGTTCTTAGCCCATATTTGCAAGGACCAAAGGTTGATTCTTAATCCCTATTCTAATTTGTTTATGCAATTCATTTATGACTAGTTTTCATAGATTATAATTTCGTTATAATCCTTAATTTTAAGGGAAGTATACCGATATTTCCTACAAGTGGTATCAGAGCCAAGGCCACGAAATTATTTTTGTTGAATTTCATAAATGGATTTAAACAATTTTTGAAGAAAAAAATTTCGGCCGAAGAGAAGAAATTTTTTTTTTTTGCCGTGAAATTTTTTTTGCCGATTGTTTTTGTTTTCTTTGATGATTTGTTCCATTTTGATTTATTCATATTATTGTTTTAATAGGTTAAGATGATAATATGATAATTTGTAGATGTTTTGATTTAATGAGAATTGAATTAAAATGTAAATGGAAATCATCTTGTTTGATGATGTTAAATTTGTTTTTGCTATATAGTTTTTGGCATAAATGGTTTTAAATCGTTGTTTAGAATCATGTTTCATTAATTTACATGTTCATGAGTATGCCAATCTTGTTCTAATAGCAACTATAAACGATTTTGTTCATCTAATTATTTTCGGTTTTAGGGCTTAATGCCGAGTCACAAAAGAAAAAAAAAAATTGCGTTTTTTGTTTTGTGGTTGTGCCGAGAAGAATTTTTTTTTTGTTTTTGGGCTGCTTTAGCCGAGAGATTAAAGAAAAAAAAATATATATTTTCTGTTTTTGTTTCGGTTTTGCTAAAATACCGAGAAAAAAAAACTGTTTTTTTTTTGTTTTTCCTGTTTTTGCCGAGACCAAAGAAAAAATAAACCTCTTTTGGTTTTGTTTGTTTTGTTTTGGCCAATATTGATTATACATTATATTTATAATGTATGATTAATTGTTTTGAAGAGGTTCACAAATCAAGATACCTAATTATTTTAAAGAGGTTTAAAATAATGTGAGATTAATTCATATTATAGGTCAATGTGAATTAAGATTAAAATTAATGTGAGTAATTGAGGAATTGTCACATAATTTGATCATTTAAACAGGTGGTTTGGATAAATTAATCTACATAATAAAGGAACTATGTCTTGCATGTTTAATTTCTTAGTTGATGCAATTTTTTTTTTTAGTTGAATGAATCGTTGAATGGATTTATTTACGTATTTTTGCAATCGGTTGTAATTTGTAATACCTAGTGTGGCCTTAGTTAAATTATGTTTTCGTAATGATGGAAACATAATTTTTAATGTAATTTTGAGATCTCGAATCTCCTTTTATTTTCTTTAAGTATTATGTTTTGAAATTAGAATGTAAATAGGTTTATTTTGTAATTTTAATTATAATTTTAAAGAAGACTAAAGATGGAGATTGGAGCTCACTCCCGCTACATGGACCAAGATGGAACATCAAGACAAGCTTCTCGGGTCCAAGGATGGATTCCAAAATTGTATTTAATGTTCATTTTGGTAGATAAGCCACACTAGGACTTTATTTTGTTTACGTTTTTCCATTCCTTTTGCTTTTCATTCACATGATAGTTAGTGCATCATATTCCGCCTAAACCAAACCACCTAATACTAAAATGCTTGAAAATTGACTCATATAGATTGAATGTTAGTTTTCATAGACATACAGATGTCACACGACATTAAGCCATCACCTTAGTTTATTCATTCTCGCATGCTAGATATTAGTTCACTTAAAATGAATTAAAATAAAGTTGATGGGATCTTCCTCTAAAACTGAAATTGAGACTAGTCTTTATAAGGGCAAACAACTATGAATCCCTTGTTCGTCGGTAGGCATATATGACCTTACACTCCATATGACCCCTTCTACGTTAGGTAAGTAGTTTGTGTTGACTTAGTTTACCTCAACATTATAATCCGAAGAGTTTCTCGTGATTATGATGGACTAAAGATAGAATTTATAGAAATTTAGCGACCAATAATTCTAACAGTAGAATTAGACAAAAGGTTGGCTTATCAATTTACAGATAATTGAGTCTTGAGATCATTTATATAATTCTTGAGGGAGGTCAATTGTATAAATGCTTGAGTCTTCGCTTTATAACAGTATTGCATTAGACTTAAATCATAACGATGAGTATGCTTATTACATTTATTCTTCTTTTCGCAGTGTAGAATACGTTTATTTTGATAATACTGTTACAACAAATGGCTGGAAATAACGAAATCCCAATGCCAAGTGCCACACTTGGACGCGAGTCCTGGCTGAAAGCTTTCATGGACCACATGAATCAGTTCACACGCTGAAAAATGACGGGTCCAACTTTGCGGACTGGGAGGCATCATTGTGGAATGCTGCCATTGCTGACGGTAAGCTCAAGTACTTAACTGAGCCAATACCGGTAAACCCAGGCCCCAATGCAGGAGTTAACGAGTCACTTGCTTATAGTGACTTCGTCATGGAAGCGGGTGCGATAAAGAACGTACTCATCTTTGCAATGGAAACCAATTTGCAGAGATGCTTCATTGCCCAAGGTGCAAACAAGATTTTCACCACGCTCACTAACGAGTTCTTAAAAGCACCGAGAATCGTTACTTATGAGCATACGTGTCGCTTCTTTGATGCGAAACTCCAGAAGGGCCAACCGGTTAGCCCACACATTCTTAACATGATTGATAATGTCGAGAAATTGGAGGCACTTGATTGCAAAATCAGTGAGAGCATAGTCATTGACCGTATGCTTTATTCACTTCATGATGGTTTTGCCCTTTTCAGGCAAATTACTATATGAATAACATGAAGAAAAGTCCTCATGAGCTCGACTCACTTCTCGTACAGACCGAGAAGGATATGAAATTGAGTGGGAGCATGAAGCAAGATGTTCTCATGATTTCCAACAAGAATAAGGGTAAGGGCAAGGCTCATGGCGACCTAACTGTAGGTAAGCCAAAGTTTAAGAAGCCAGGAAACGGTAAGAGTGGGCCTGGTGAGACTAGTGGCTCACAAGGCAAGGCAAAGATTAAGGGCGGTAACGTTGAATACCACCATTGTCACAAGTCTGGACATTGGAGGAGGAACTGTCCCGTTTACCGTGAGGACATAAAAGCAGGCCGCGTCACTCCTGTTGGTATGTCATCTTATATTCATATGATTGAGATTAACCATGCAAGTTTCGGAACTTGGGTACTTGATACTGGTTGTGGTTCTCATCTGTGTAATCATTTGCAGGGCCTAAAGAACATCACACCTCTCGCAAAGGGTGATGTGGACCTGCGAGTCGGGAATGGAGCACGAGTTGCTGCAGTCTCAAAAGGAACATACGTAATCCAGCTCCCTAGTGGGTTTGAGTTATATTTATATAACTTTTACTATGTACCTAGTTTATCTAAGAACATTATTTCTGTTTACGTACTCGATAAAGACGGATTTGCATTTTCAATAAAGGATAATAGCTGTACTTTCTCTTTCAATGAAATGATTTATGGCAAAGCAGTTTCCATGAATGGAATTTACGTCTTAGATCAAACTACAGACATATTACACGTAAATAAAAAGAAATTAAAGGTTGGTGACAAAGATCAAACCTATCTATGGCATTGTCGAATGGGACACATAAATGAAAAACGTGTAAAGAAACTCGTCGAGAATGGGACTATTCCCGCATTCAATTTTTCTACATTTGGCACGTGTGAATCATGTCTCATTGGCAAAATGACTCAAATTTCATTCAAAGGTGTTGGAATGCGCGCTAGTGACATATTAGGACTCATACATACTGATGTATGTGGACCGATGTCAATTACCGCTTGAGATGGCTATAGATATTTTATCACTTTCACGGACGATTTGAGTAGATACGGATATGTCTACTTAAAGAAGCATAAAAGTGAGTCCTTTGAGAAATTCAAGGAATACCAGAATAAGGTTGAGAACCAACTGGGAAGAAAGGTTAAAGCACTCCGTTCAGATCGGGGTGGCAAATATCTTTCAAATGAGTTTGATCAACACCTTAAAGACTGTGGAATCGTTTTACAGTTAACTCCACCTGGAACACCTCAGTTAAATGGTGTGTCCGAACGGAGAAATCGAACATTACTTGATATGGTTCGATCCATGATGGGTCACACGGTAGTACCTGATTCATTATGGGTTTTGCTCTTTTGTCAGCTGCTCTTATACTTAACCGAAGTCCGACTAAAGCTGTCGACAAGACTCCATATGAAATGTGGAACGGAACGGTCCCTAACTTGTCCTTTATTCGGGTTTGGGGCTGCGAGGCTTATGTCAAGTGGAGACACGAGGATAAGCTAGGCCCGTGATTGGTCAAGACATACTTTATTGGTTATCCAAAAGGAACGTTTGGTCATTACTTCTATTCGCCTACCGAACATCGAGTTTTTGTTGCGGCTAGTGCAAAGTTCTTAGAGAAAGAATTTCTCGAGAACAAGACAAGTAATAGAACCTTCGAGCTGTCGGAGATTCATGAACCAAAAACCGAGGAATAGATGGAGGAAGTTGTTCCTCCAACTGATGATACGGTTAATAATCCTCAGGAACCTAGGAGGTCGGGTAGAGTCTCTAATCCTCCGGACAGATACATTGGTATGGTCGAGGAGAGTGACGTTTTGCTCCTAGAGAGTAATGAACCCGATACCTATAAAGGTGCCATGATCTGTTCCGACTCAAAGCTATGGCTTAAAGCCATGCAATCCGAGATGGACTCCATGTATGAGAATGGCGCATGGGATCTTGTTTATTTACCTAATAAGGTAAAACATTTACAGTGCAAATGGCTTTACAAAATAAAGCATTCTGTAGACGCGCAACCAGATACCTATAAGGCACGACTAGTGGCAAAAGGTTTCACTCAAGTGCACGGATTGCATTATGATGAAATTTTTGCACCCGTAGTCATGGTACGTTCCATTCGGATAATCTTAGCGATTGCCGCTTTTCATGACTATGAAATTTGGCAAATGGATGTGAAAACCGCCTTCTTAAACGGTTATTTGGAGGAGGAGTTGTACATGGTGCAACCCGAAGGTTTCATTGATCCTGAAAATCCTAAGAAAGTGTGCAAGCTTAAGCGTTCCATTTATGGACTTAAGCAAGCTTCTCGGAGTTGGAATCATCGTTTCAACCAGGTGATAAAAGAGTATGATTTAACTCGATCGGTCGAGGAACCATGCTTATATATCAAGTCGAGTGGGAGCAAGATTGTTATCTTGATATTGTATGTCGATGACATACTCTTGATTGGGAATGACATTCCTCTCTTATCTTCGGTTAAAGGATGGTTGAAGAACCATTTCCAGATGAAAGATCTGGGTGAGTCACAACGCATTTTGGGAATCCGTATCTATCAAGATAGATCACGACGGATGTTATCACTGAGTCAGGAGTCTTATTTAAATAAGATTCTTGAGAGGTTCAGCATGACCAACTCCAAGAAGGGGAACCTTCCAATGACGTCTGGGATGCATTTGAGCAAGTCTCAGTCACCCACGACGCCTGAAGGGATTGAGCGCATGAGTCGTGTTCCTTATGCATCTGCAATAGGATCAATCATATAGGCCATGATATGCACACGTCCAGACGTGGCATATGCATTGAGTATGACGAGTCGGTACCAAAAGAATCCAGATGAAACACACTGGATAGCTGTTGAAAACATCCTTAAGTACCTACGGAGGACTAAGGATAGGGTATTGACTTATGGAGGAGATACTAAGCTATGCGCAATCGGTTACGCAGATGCTAGCTTCCAAACGGATCAAGATGATTCAAAATCTCTGTCCGGGTTCGTCTTCACTCTTAATGGTACAGCGGTCAGCTGGAAGAGTTCCAAACAGGATGTTGTAGCAGATTCTACCACTGAATCCGAGTACTATACCGCTTCGGAAGCAACAAAGGAAGCTATATGGATGCGTCAATTCTTACAAGGACTTACGATAATTCCTAGTTCGAATGACCCGATCACTATCTATTGTGACAATAGAGGTGCCATCTTCCAGGCTAAGGAGCCTAAATCTAGTAACAAGTCTAGACATGTACATCAGAAAGCGCACCTGATCCGTGATTACGTGGAGCAAGAGGAGATAGTGATTGACAAGATAGCTTCGGATGATAACATCGCGGACCCTCTTACTAAACCGTTGAATTATGATAAGCATGAAGGGCACGTTATTTCCATGGGAATTAAACGTGTTCTTGAGTTGTAGTGGTTGATTATGGATTCGATACATTATCTTTTTCATATACGATTTATAACTTCATCGTTTTATTTCATATTTTGTTTTTCATGTGGATTGTACTAACAACATTGAACGCCACAAAGTGAACTGAATTACATTATATTTGTTTTAGTCCGTAATCGCCAACATGAGCTGATAATTCTGGCTATTATATTGTGCAGTCCATTGATGGTGGGTTCAATGAGCCATAAGTCAAAAAGTTGGCTGATCGATCACAGATACGAGTTATAACGATATCTCATAAGACAAAAATTGTGACAACGTAATGGAGTCCTAAATGTTTAAAAACATTCGGTGCCAGGTCGTGGATTAGACGTCCATTGTGTTCCTAGAGTCGATTCTTTTGACTATCGACTGTCTCTTGAGGTTAAGGCAGTTTTTGGATGACTTTGGTTTCTTTCTCATGATCTGCTGTAACAGGAGGCTAAGCAGATTTTTTCTGGGTCATTTCATACTGTGCTTATATCTGCAGGATTCGAGTTGAAGAAAATATCCAACCTTTATCAGGTTTAGTTATTTCTCAGGGCCACTCGAGGAGTTGTAACTGAAATGCATGGCCATGCTCGAATGATGATTCGTTTATCAGTTAAGTTACTCTCTAGTCGGGGAAACCACTCTTGATATTGATCACTTGTAAAATACGACCTTTGTGAATACGGATTTTGCAAATTGTTTTACATTGAGTGGGAGAAATTTTAGGATATGAGAATCGGTTATCGCACATACACTTGTGAGGACAAGTGGGAGATTGTTGGAGCTTGTGTCCTCCACAGTTAATGTGATAACATTTATAAATCTCTTATAGGTTAACAAGGGTATACTTTGTATTTTATCAGTTGATTAACGATTACCTAATAACGGTTGGCTTGTTAGAAAGTTTGACGTTATTATCATACTGATGGCGGTGATCAACTGGTCACTAAAAGTCACACCTAAAGGATGTGTTTGAGAGATGTGATTATGGAAATGTAATCACATTGATGCCTTATATGACTAAAAGGTTAGTACATGTATTTGACTAAACAGTTAGTCAATGTGATGATGAGACAATTATTTAATCTAATTAAATAATATTAGCCGAGACGAATTAACTGTCAATTCGTAAATTGAATATAACATGTTATATTTAATTAATGTATATAATGTTAGCTTAAACGAATTAGGATGTTAATTTGTAATTAAACATAATCGGTTATATTTAATTAGCAAATTATAAATATGCGATATTTATAGTTAAAGTATATTTTATACGAGATTGTTATAATAAATGTTGTCAGACCGGAATTAATAAATCGACTACAAACGGTTATGTATGGACTTATTAAAACGGGACAACATATATGACAATTAATAAAATGTACACATTATATATATTTTGATAACTACCCAAAAATAAGAAGATATTTTTCTCCCTATTTTTGGGAGTTTGACCGAAAAAAGAAAAAAAAGGTCTCACCTCTTTTTCTCTCCTTTTCATGGTTTAAGAGGGGAGATTGGAGATTATTTTTTGCTAATTCTTTTTGACCTAATTTTCCTTTCATCAAAAATCACACAAAACCCTAAATTAATTAGTGAATTTGGGGGATCGATTCTAGCAAGAACAAAAGGGCATTTCTCATATCATCTTGGGTGCAACGATTAGGCGAATATCAATTTTGATATTGTTCTTAGGCCATATTTGCAAGGACCAAAGGTTTATTCTTAATCCCTATTCTAATTTGTTTATGCAATTCATTTATGACTAGTTTTCATAGATTATAATTTCATTATAATCCTTAATTTTAAGGGAAGTATACCGATATTTCCTACATCCAGGGCGTACGAGAGTCATTCTAGAGATAGGATGCTAAAGAGGGACGATTCCTTATATTTAGTACCTATGTCAAACACTGCTTTGTGCTTCGTTTGACCGAGGTATAAAGTGGATTCGAACGGGTTCCAAGCATCCCACAAATGCTTGTTGGCGACTCTGAACATCTCTAATCGTTTCGAAACCCTTACCGAGACGAAACCGACCAATCTAAAACGATCCGGTCAAAAGCATCTTTACGCCGCCGAGCGTGGCTTTCAAAAGACCGATGCCATTGTCCACAGATCGGCTGGGCATACGCAGGTGGCTACGTCTACAGATTGGCGACTCCGCTAGGGAGAACTAGGACACTTACGTCTTTGTGATGCCTAGATGGTGAGACTCGAACGTGGTCTTGGTTGGAATGCATTAATTTATATTACGGTCACGGTCGGGTTCCTTGTCCGGGCCCATAACCTAACCCTTTTCGACCAATTGGCTCGTCTCGTCGGCGTGAGTTTTCTCATCCTCGCGTTTCGAATCCCGATTGAGTCAAGCATACCATTGACGTTACACATTTCTGTTTCGTCAAAGAGCTTTCAGCACCTTCGAGCACGAGGCTAGGGCACCCTCCTTACACATTTTGTTTGGATTGGTATCCCTCTTGAAAATCGGGGTTTGACTGCTTGGTGTGTAACCCACCCTTCTAAGCCAAAACCCGTGTCAGCATTATGCATAATATAATGAAACTGTGAGTGCTTATGTGCTACTTGATCATAAGTCCTTCCGTGTCATTTTCAAACCTTCAAAAACACCTTTTGCGCCGTTATAATGGCCATTTCAAACCTCGGTCTTTCGCCGATCGTCGCATTTCAACACGCCTTTCTAGGCCATCATAATGACAATTTTCAAACCCGGTTTTTTATAACCATTTCAACACGCCTTTCTAGGCCGTCATAATGACGATTTTCAAACCGGTTTTTATGACCATTACAACACGCCTTTCTAGGCCGTCGTAATGAAGATTTTCAAACCCGGTTTTTATAACCATTTCAACACACCTTTCTAGGCCGTCGTAATGACAATTTTCGAACTCGGTTCTCTACAACCATTTCAAAATCACCTTTTTACGTCGTTATAATCGCCGCGTCTAGACACGGACTTTAACCCGTTTCGCGCCGACAATGGCTCTCTCAAAACCTAAGAAAAGCACACCCCCTTTTTGTTGGAATATGTGTCCTCCGACAATAATGCGATCACGACTGTTGATCATGATGATCACATGTTTAAGTCTCATTAAAATGAATACAATTGGGAAGTAATATTGTTACTATCAACTGGTCAACATATATCGGTAATGATTGGCTGACTAGAGTTTGACATTACTGTCGTGTGACGGTGGTGATCAGTTGACCCCCTAGGTCATACCTAAAGGGCAACCCTCTTAATTGATTATTTAATTAATCGTATAATGTTACGAGTTAATTAAATTACTTGAAAATTGACGGACGATTTTGGAAGTAAAATTTACGTATCATATTGAAATGTGATTAAAATATGATACGGTCTGAGTAATTGAATTGTATCATTACTCGGATGAAATAGATTGTTTAATGTAACAATTAAATTGAATGAATTGTTATAAATACAATCTGTTGTGATTTATAAATTGGTAAAATATTTTGGCACAAGTAATTATGATATTACTAAGTCGATTTTTGTATGTGACGTATTTTTATTAATACGTTGATTTTTAATATGTTAAAAATACATAACAAATATATGTGACATATGACATGTTACATATAGACAATTGACAAAAATAATATGGACTCCATATTATGATTGTACCGAAAAATTGGGTTATTAGGTTAATAATTATGTTGATTAATTTATTAAGTGAACATAATCATTACCTAAATTCCTAGCCATGCAACCCTAATATTCTTGTGAAGACAAAAGTGTTCATGCATTGGCTACCCAATAAACCCCCCCTATACCCGGTTTTTGATGAAGAAAACCATCATTGGTTTTTCATCTTATTTTACCTAATATTACACTAAAATGTGTTAGTGCATATTCATTCGACTACTCATCCAAAATATAAGTTTTCTAGAGAAATAAAATCCTCTCTTTATCTCTCAACAAAACCGAAAATATTCAAAGTGTTAACAATATTTTTGGTTCAATTTTCTCATAGATTAATATTATACTAGTATTATAATATTAATTAGATTAAGTGAAAGCCTTGGGTATTAAGCTTAGGGAGAGATCTTGCTCTTAGATCTTTGTTCTTCCATTGGAATAAGCTCAAGAACAAAAGAGAAAGGTGATCTCTTTTGTGCCCAAATATCCGAAATTAATTATGTAAGGACATGATTTCTCCTCTATTTATATTATTGTTTGCATGCATAAGATCCGTTTTAATTTTATGACAAATTAATTAGACATATATGAGCATGTTAATATGTATATAGATCTACATTTCCTTCAATCGGTATCATGAGCCACGGTTGTTTGCATGCAAATTGGTTAAAAGTTTTTCCGAGTTATATGAATAACAAAATAAAACTTGTAAAATTTGTGTTATTATGATATATCACGAAATAATTATATGCATGTTAATATTTCTGGTCCTAAAGTGTTTTAGGATATTTTGGTTAATTTTTCGGATTTTTATTGTTCATATTTATTAATAATGACATTTAAATGTGATTTTATGAGTTAAAATGTCATTTTTGGTCGAAAATTAGCTATACTTCGAATTTTCACTTGGTTTTTGGATATGTTGTCACATATATTATTTTGAGATAACCTGTAATTTTTCATAATTTTTGCACTTGTTATGCTCGAAAAATGAATTTTTCATTATTAAATATGGATTTAAGAGAAAAATAGGTTAATAAGAGTTAAATTTCGAATCTGGTCATAGAAAATTTATATGTTGTCACATGCAATTTTACAAGATGTGTGTAAAATAATTGGCTATAAAGAAGTCTTTTAGCATGATTTATGAATTTTTGAAGAAAAATGGCATAAATAGTGACATTATTAATGAAAATTAATAAAATATAATCTATGACTTAGGAAAAACGTCTAATGTTGCATTTCATTATATTTTTTCAGATCTAAAATTGAAAAGTTAATGAAAATAATTTTTCCATGTTCTTATGATTATTTTATTAAATATCGATAAACCGCAACATTGTTTTTCCGGAAAAATTTCGAAATTTTTAACCTAAGATTTTGAACATTATGAGTGTCATGGATTTTTCCAGAATGTTCATGAATTTTAAATTTCAAATTTTGAATTTATTTGGAATTTTTGGATTTATTTGAAGTTTAATAGCTTAATTTTGTAATTTTTGGCCCATTTATGAACAATTTTGAAATAAAAGTTAATTATGGTCAAATTATTAGTGAAGACTATATTTTGAGTCCTAAGAGGTTAGGGTAATTAACTTATGCATAAATATGAGTTTATGTATTTTTGTGATTATAAAAATGTTGAAATCACGCAAATCCGTAAAAACCGAGTAATATATGATACTGGCTATTTAAAGGCGATTTAGCATAAAAATTGAGCATGTTCATACATATTATAATGCTGCATTTTTCTTTATGATTGTCATAATTTTAATTTATGTAATTTTGAATTATGTAATTTTACTTAGTATGGCCTTAGATTTTAATTGGTATTTCCCGAAATGTATGGGAATATCGATTCGGTTGTAATTTTTATTGTGATCTCGTATCACCGTTTTGTAATTTAATAGATTTATTTTATTTTAGTTACAAATGTATAATAGGAAATTATGTAATTTATTATGTAATTTTTTTTTTCATTCCGGAGTTCCAAAAGACGGATCTCTTCAAGAATGGCGATACATAAGGACGGTGTTACCTCGAGATGCGTGCCACAACCGAAGTTCAAGGGACCAATGGAGTTGGTTTCCGAATATGTAATAGATTAAGAATTTTTCTATTTTAGGTAAGGCCATACTAGGATTTATTTATTCTTTATGCTTGCATTTTATTTTATGTCACATGCATCGCTAAATCGCCATAACTAAACATGCATTGTCATTTTATCGAGTTCATCGACCGTGTCAATTAGAACTATCGTAGTTCACCGCTTTAGTTCACTTAAAACGTGATAGATAATAAATTGACATGACCTCTCGCTAAAACAATTAATTGAGATATAGCCTTACCAAATAGTAGAAACCATGAAAACCTATTTCGCGAGGGAGTGCACTCGGCCCTACCGGGGTACAAACCTTGTTACGTAGGGGAAGTGGGTGATGAATGTTAATCCACCGAATTCATGTTGATAAGGGATGTATCGGCCCTACCGTGCCCAAGTTGATATGGATTTGGATCATGGACACATTTATTCGAAATTTGGATTGACCTCAACAAAAGTTTTTGATAAGGGATGTATCGGCCCTACCGTGCCCTTGTCGAATGTGTTTTGGGCTAAAGATATATGTTAATGTAATATTATCGACCAAGAGTTCTAAGAGTAGAATCGATTAAACGTTAATCCACCGAGTTATATTGATAAAGGATGAATCGGCCCTACCGTGCCTAAATCGATATGAATTTGGGTCTTGGAATCATTTATCTAGTTGGGTAGAGGTCACTAGAAAAATGCTTAAAACTTGTTTAAATCATACATTTTTACGAGTATTATTAAAACGACAATTGTTTTACTCCTTATATTTTGTTTTGTAGACCACTTCTTTTCATTACAAATGGCAACACCAACTCCTAATGCTACTCCACTCGCTACTTCATCATGGCTCCGATCCTTTATGGATCGATGTAAACTTGAAAAGAATGGGTCAAATTTCTCCGAGTGGGATGCCCAACTCAAATTAGCCGCCGAAGGTGACGACAAGCTTCGTTACCTTACCGAGGCCTCTCCACCCGAGCCCTCCACTAGGTCCACCACGGCCACTAGGGAAGCCTATGAGGCTTACCAAAAGGAGTCCGCCGCAATGAAAAATGTCTTAATATTTGCGATGGAGGCGGAACTCCAAAGGAGAGCCTTCAAGATGGGCAATGCTAATGAGATTTACTCCAAACTTGTGACCATGTTTTCACAAACTCCGCGGATCGTCCAATATGAGGCGGCGCGGCATTCTTTGATCTCGACTTCAAAGAGGGCCAAAAGGTTAGCCCTCATGTGCTCAAACTCATGGAGCTTGTCGAGACCTTGAAAATTCAAAAGGTTGAAATCCCCAAAGAACTCATCGTAGATAGGATTCTACACTCCTTGTCTAAAGTCAAGGCATATGTGCAATTCCGGGTGAATTTCAATATGCAAGACAAGGATGTGTCTCTTGAGGAGTTGCACAAGTTACTTGTGCAAGCCGAGAGGGACATGGGGTTAAATGTGAACCCTCCCAAGGATGTGCTTAACATAAGCACAAAAAGTAAGGGGAAGTTCAAGAAGAATGGGAGAAAGGGTAAAAAGCAAGCTCCCACATTCACCAAAGCTAAGTCTTGTGAAGCTAGCACCTCCAAAGTCAAGAAGGGTCCTCTTGACAAATGCCATTATTGTAATGGCATGGGACATTGGAAAAGGAATTGTTCCAAGTACCTTGGTGATATCAAAGCTGGAAAGATCACTCCAGTAGGTAAATGACTAACCTTCTTTTATGTTTCAAATTCAACTATGGTATTATGATGCAAAGTTGTGATAATGTATCTTCCCTTTTTATTGTAAATAGGGCCTCCACCAAGCAAAGACAAAGGAAAAGAAAAGCAAGCATAAGAAACCATGAAGAAGCTAAGGATAGCTTTTATGGAGCTTTGTTTTTCATTGTCTTATTTTAAGTTATGTTTTGAATTTTAGAACTTTAAGTTTCCGTGTTCGACATGGAAAGGTATTTTGGATAATGGTTTGTATTTTGGATAATAGTGACTTGGTTTGCAACCCAAGTCACACGTTTTATCATTTATCCTTTATGTTCTAAAATTTCATCTTTAAATTGCTTGCGATTTGAAACATAAGATTATTCACTTAAAGTGATCTTATAGACAAATATAATGACCGGTTTCATTATATGTCCACATGCTTAAGGCTTGTGTATGATCATTTATAAAGTGACTTTGAGTCTATGAACTATCCTAAAGGTATGTCAATCACCAAGTATACATATGGAAACAATAACTATTAGTCTATCTATGAGATAGTTCTCCTTATACTTCAACATCATTAATTTGTGTCTCATATGCTATCTTTGAATGTTTAGTGTATTCATTCTAAAGATAGAGTGGGAGAAAAATGAGGACACAACACACAAGGCAAGATATAATTGTGTACTTGTGTAAATGAAGATCTACGCAAGAGAGAATGATTTGAATGAAGGTATATCTATTTACATAGTATACCAAATAGATAAGATCTATAGTCTCAAGTTAGTTCTAAATGACTTAAGAGACCAAGTGAAGTAATCATAAAAGTTTATTCTCAAGATTACTACACGAGGAGACCAAAAGAAGTTTTGGAAGAAAAATGACTAATGTAAAGTCTTAACAAGCTTTTGACTAAGGTTATGAATCAATTGACCAATAGTTTCAATCATGAGTTTTACTTAAGAGCCTAAATGAATCATAGTAACATACTAGTTATGATCAAGTTGCAAAGATTGATATTCCGATATCTTCAATAGCCAACGTTTTAACCACGCAAATGTCATTGTTTAACCTCGCTATGAAATGGTTAAACCTCCTTTCGAAAGGGTATTCCAAAGGACCTATTCTAAATATTATTTGTATTTGAATAATGACATTGCTACACATCATTATGACATGAGTGTGTTAGAGATTTAAAATCTCTTTCCGTAAGGATGAGATGAGACCACTTCAAAATAGGCATTTTGAAAGGATATGATGGGAACATATATGGTTTTATCCTAGTAACTTGGCAAAGCGATTTATATTTATATTCTTGACAAATTTCGATTGAGAAGTCAATTTTGAAATATGTAGAATTGAGTGGGAGTCAGGAAATTCTCATGTGAAGACATGGGATTTAGTGGGAGCTATCATCCTTGAATGTATAAAACTCATTACTCATTAAAGAATGACGAGCTAATACCTTCTTTCATAAAGAAGCTTTTGAGTTTTCAATTCTGGATGAAAATGGACAATGATGAATTCAATTACATCATGAGATGTTGGATTAGTATTAAAGAGATACACATCGTATCAACATATACATAGGTTATTCATATGAATGAAAATGGGATTACCATTAGCAGTCATGGTAGTTCATTGAACCTAAGAACGGTTGATCTCATGATTATTAGTAACTAATGTTTCCGCCATTAGAATAATCATGTACATGTCCAATTATGAATCATATGCATAAGAGCATGATGATTGACTTGGTGAGCCATAATAGAAACGTCATGAATTCTCAAGTAGAATCCGATGAGCGATTTCAGTGTTTGACGGATTGTTCTATTGTGTGTCAAGAGGTTGCACATATTATAGAAAATCCGAGAACAATATGAGGATTTATGAGAATCCCAATTCTTTCAAGCCTAAGAAAGAGAAATGAGAAGTTTTTGGAAAGATGCTTGGTTGAATAAGAGGCTATTCAATAACAATCTTTCCTAGTAAAAGCTAGGACTTATGAGAAGTGCTATGCTAAATAATCTTGTCAATTGTTACAAGATTCTACAAAACATATACCTAGTGCATTGTGTGTGGATGAAATGCTTGATCGGTGCAAGTTGTATTATTCATCGCAAATTCGTTCGTTATGAGATGATCGATAAGAGAGTTCTTTCAAGTTAAAGAACCGAAACCAAGGTTGGGAACCTTGATGTGTGCTTGGTAAGATTCATGTTATGAGAGAGAACATGAATGTAAAGGAAGAAGCAAGTGTAAGAAGTTTGAACACATGGACACATGGGATGTTAAACTTCTATTGCAATCAATGAGTGTTTACACTTATGATAAACATCACAAGGTTGTAATATGATATTGACTACCCGAGTGTGATGTCGACATTTGTCGTTTGAGTTATTATTAACTCACCTTGTACATTGTTACATCCAAACGGGTTGTGGAGACAATTGAACCCCGTTAAAGTGAACATGGATTAACATTGTTTTGCCCATAGTTACTTATATGAGGTGACGTCTCGAAGTGACTAGAGTGTGAGGCGATTGATGGCAAGTTCAAGTGCCATACAGTCATGTGAGATGACTAGTCGATCACATAGGCAGATTGTTAGGAACATTTTGTCGGGCCTAATGACCGCTTATAGAGTTCTGGCAAATTTATATAGCCTGGTCGTGGCGAGAGCTACTATAGTATTCAAATGAGTCGATTCTTTTGACTAAAGACTGTTCACCTAAGATGGCACAGTTTTCGATTAACTTTGATTTGTGTTACTACGACCTTCGTAAATGGGGTCAAATGGGCATATTTTGGGTTATGATGGCTGTGGCTAGTCGAAGGGAATGAGTGCGATAGGAATTGTCCACCCCTTGTCAGGGTTATAACAATATCTCAGGGCCACTCGAGGAGTAATGAACTGGAAATGCGTGGCCACGCTCGGAAGGTATCCAGAGTGGATAAATCCGGTCAATCAGTTATTCTCCAGATCGAGGAAACCACTCTCGATATGATCACTTGCAAGTACGACCTGAAAGACACCTTGCATTGAGTGGGAGATAGTAATAGGACAAGAGAATTGGTGACGCACACTTGTCGAGGACAAGTGGGAGATTGTTGGAATATGTGTCCTCCGACAATAATGCGATCACGACTGTTGATCATGATGATCACATGTTTAAGTCTCATTAAAATGAATACAATTGGGAAGTAATATTGTTCTTGTCAACTGGTCAACATATATCGGTAATGATTGGTGACTAGAGTTTGACATTACTTTGTCGTGTGACGGTGGTGATCAGATTGACCCCTAGGTCATACCTAAAGGGCAACCCTCTTAATTGATTATTTAATTAATCGTATAATGTTACGAGTTAATTAAATTACTTGAAAATTGACGGACGATTTTGGAAGTAAAATTTACGTATCATATTGAAATGTGATTAAAATATGATACGGTCTGAGTAATTGAATTGTATCATTACTCGGATGAAATAGATTGTTTAATGTAACAATTAAATTGAATGAATTGTTATAAATACAATCTGTTGTGATTTATAAATTGGTAAAATATTTTGGCACAAGTAATTATGATATTACTAAGTCGATTTTTGTATGTGACGTATTTTTATTAATACGTTGATTTTTAATATGTTAAAAATACATAACAAATATATGTGACATATGACATGTTACATATAGACAATTGACAAAAATAATATGGACTCCATATTATGATTGTACCGAAAAATTGGGTTATTAGGTTAATAATTATGTTGATTAATTTATTAAGTGAACATAATCATTACCTAAATTCCTAGCCATGCAACCCTAATATTCTTGTGAAGACAAAAGTGTTCATGCATTGGCTACCCAATAAACCCCCCTATACCCGGTTTTTGATGAAGAAAACCATCATTGGTTTTTCATCTTATTTTACCTAATATTACACTAAAATGTGTTAGTGCATATTCATTCTACTACTCATCCAAAATATAAGTTTTCTAGAGAAATAAAATCCTCTCTTTATCTCTCAACAAAACCGAAAATATTCAAAGTGTTAACAATATTTTTGGTTCAATTTTCTCATAGATTAATATTATACTAGTATTATAATATTAATTAGATTAAGTGAAAGCCTTGGGTATTAAGCTTAGGGAGAGATCTTGCTCTTAGATCTTTGTTCTTCCATTGGAATAAGCTCAAGAACAAAAGAGAAAGGTGATCTCTTTTGTGCCCAAATATCCGAAATTAATTATGTAAGGACATGATTTCTCCTCTATTTATATTATTGTTTGCATGCATAAGATCCGTTTTAATTTTATGACAAATTAATTAGACATATATGGGCATGTTAATATGTATATAGATCTACATTTCCTTCACTTTTCTCAAGACACTTTTGAGATCCCGAGGACCATACACCGTCCCCGAGACGTCTTCAAACATTTCAAACCCGATTTTCAAAACATACAATTTTGAATTTCAAAAAACCGTCTTAGGAAACAGTACATTGTTTTCCGAGCCGACACAAACTCAAAACCGTCTTTTGCAAATAAACTTAAGACAACCCTTTCAACTGACCGACTTGCGGAGATCTCTATCTTCGGAAGCCGTTCACAAAGCGACAAATGAATCTTTTTGAAAATTTCTATTTTCGAAAACTTTAGTCCACCATTCCAATTCCGCCTCGTGTCTATCCAGTCGAAGCAAACGAACTTATGGGTCTTTACTTATGAGTCGTCTCACCACGAGACTTGTCCAATGGCGTCACGCCGTTACGTTGGACTCATGTCAAAAGTTCTGTCAACACCGTCACGTCATAAATCGAGTCAGCACCAAGGTACCACACACGGTCATCCTCGTCTTATTGAGTCTGCTCTTTGTCACGTCCTTCATGTTGTCTGCGTTCAGTCTTTGAACCGTGTCGGATCGAATTGTAATGTGAGTCGTTTTTCTGCCTCAGAGCCATGGCCCCGTCTTTGAGTTCGTCCAACAACAACAATGATAACAACAGAGATGTCACATCTGCTCATCTAGCCAGCCTGCTCACCGCTCTTAAGGTCACCCTGGACCGTGTCGAGACCCGTATCGACACCCTGGAAAACAAAGAAACTGGAGAACATGACACTCCACCTCTGATTGAAACTGAGAAGAGGCTAAAGCTCTTGGAAGAACAGCTCCTAGCCCGGGGTAACAATATCCATCTTAAGAACAACCGAAGGTTCAATCCTGTTGGGGATCAGCTACCCGACAACTTTACCCTGACTGATGTGCCCAAGTTCAAAGGAGTGGAAGACCCACTCAATCATATCCGTGCATTCAAAGACTACATGGCCATAAAAGGGGTTAAACATGAACTTTTCACCCGGATCTTTCCATCATCTTTGGAACCGAACCCTCGCCAATGGTACTACTCCCTTGATCCGAAGAACCTTACTACTTGGGATGAGGTCGCAGTTGAATTTGCCAAGCAATATGCCGACAATGTTGAAATCTAAGCCAATACCCGTACTCTTGAGGTCCTAACCCAGAACGACAAGGAGGGATTCACCGAGTTCTTAACCCGTTGGAGGAGGGTAAGTACTGAGCTGGTCAGCAAGCCAAGCGAGTCGACCTTGGTGGAAAAGTTTGTCAACAATCTCCGCCTAGTGTATGCCAATCTACTGAGGTACCAGAACATTAAACCTTCCAGGATCTGCAAATCCTCGGGACACGCATTGAAGATGACCTCCGAAAGGGTGTCCTAGCCATGACTACTGGCAGAAGCTACCAGGGATCCACCTCAATTGGATCTTGCCCTTATGGCCAGACGAACAAGATCGATGAGGTCAACCTCGTTGAACCAACCACTAGGAGAGCTGAGCGCCCCTAGAGAGTGTTCACTAATATAGGGTCAACTTACGCAAGCGCCCTGAAGAGGCTCATGGACCAAGGGAAGTTACAACCAATCGGACCCACCCCGGATCCGACCGATGCTAAGAAATCCCGCTTCTGGAACCCTAACGCCTACTGTCAGTACCATCAAGGGAAAGGGCATGACACAGAAACCTGCTTCAAACTCAAACACATCATCCAAGACATGATTGAGAAAGGGGAGTTGCCTTTACCCCCGCCGACTAAGCCAAACAACAAAAAAAAACCTTTAGGAATCCACGCCATCTCCGACGATGAGCCGACCTTGAACTGCTCTCACCTCATCCTGCCAGTTGATGACGAGGTGAATGCCTTGGAAAAAGATCCCTCGGACGGGGTATTTGTGTTCAGTGTCACCACTATGCTCGCCATGTTCCAACAGGTTGAGGAAGCCATAGCCAATCTCTCCAAAAGGATCACCCGACTTGACGATGCCTACTGTCGAGTTATCTTCAATCCTCCACCACCACGCCCGAGGAAGAGTCCCCCTAGCGCCCAAAATTACTCTCACCAGGATAGATTGCTCCCGCGACCATTCTGGCATGCACCTCACGATAATTAACCTCACAATAATCACCCCCACAATAACTACCCTCACAAGAATCACCCCCACTAAAATGTCCCTCACAAAAACTGCCCACCGAGGAATACCCCTCCAAGGTACCCTCGGAATTCGGAAATTAATGGCATCTGGAGAGATGATGTTGAAGATGTCTATATCGTCCCAGGGAAGCAGGCGAAAGAGATCGGCCACCTTACCCGGTCCGGACGCCCATATCAAAACCCGAACAATCTAACGGTCGCTCCAACAACGAATGACCAAATTGTCCCAGACATGGGCACTCAACCAAGGGCTCCCGAGAATTCAATCCTCAAACAGCTTCAGAAGGCAAAAGCCGAAATCTCAATTCGGCAACTCATCGCAACATCCTTTGAGCATCGGCAGGCTTTGCTACAAGCCTTGGGAAAATTAACTGTGCCCTCTACCTCCTCCCCGGAAGAAGTGGTGGCACACATGACAAGGGATGTCCCTGATTTGAACAACCCGGTCTTCTTCTCTGACGAAGATATCCCTCCCTTCGGAGCCAATCATAATCTTGCCTTGTACATCACCGTACAATGTCACAAGAAGAATGTGCCCATGGTCCTTGTGGATGATGGATCCGTAGTGAATGTCATTCCCTTCAATACGGCTCACAAACTGGGTATCAAAGAAGCTGATTTGGTCCCAACAAATCAAGGAGTACGCGTTTATGACGGCACTCGTCGTAAGGTTGCAGGGCTTATCACTCTAACTGTCGCAACCGGACCATTGGAAAGGCAAACCAGATTTCAGGTAGTTGACATCGACGCCTCTTTCAACATGCTCCTGGGACGTCCCTGGATTCACGCCGTCAAGGCAGTTACCTCAACTCTCCACCAGAAGATCAGGGTCCCCTTCAACTGGAAAACAATCACAATTCATGCTTCCCAGATCAAAGCTGTCATGAGAAAGGGAATAGCCTCCCAAGCCATTGTGGAAGATGATAATGAAATGTGGGGATTCCAAGCCGTGAACGCCATAACTGACGAGTCAACATCTTCGGATTGCGATCCGTTTGCCAACCTCACAGTCAACCGCATTCTGATGCGCCAGGGTTACTTCCCGGGTTTACCCCTCAATCCACTGAAGAGCACCTTACCTCCCTTGAAACAGGCTAAGGTCCCCAACATCCCCTTCGGACTGGACTATGAGCCTAACGATGAAGATACCCAGGAAATGAACCTCCTAGTTCGAAAGCGCAATAAGCACGGCGTTATCCTCCATCCCTATCATCTGACCCTCAATGGATACTTTGTCCCCGAGGAAGAGTCCAAGCTCTACCATGGCTTTCTGGAGCCGATCTATGACTCTGTGACCAAGACCAGGTACCCGGGTGTGGAAGTCTTCCAGGACTGCTACTTCATCCCTGACAACACCGAAGCTGCATCAACCGAGTCTAAGCCGTCCTCACGCCTCGACGGACAAGCTGTCACTCTCCTCTTTGGAGAGGATAACATCAAGCACCTCGACTACGAGGACATTATCAACATCGCTCTGAAGTACAATCAATTTGACCCAAACGCCTTGATCTCCGAAACTGACCCGGAGAAAGCTGCACAGGGCTGGAGAAAAACCGTCAAGTGGACTGATCGCCAAGGCCGCATTCTCAAGATCACAAATGGAGAAGGCCCTATGTTCAAAGAGGGAAGTGAAGAATCTGAATCTGAGTCTGAGACGGAGTCAAAGTCTGTCATAGCTCCTAACACTCCTGATGTCCCAGTCAAGATCCCCTTCCCACTGTTTTATCACAAAGTCGTGGCTGATTCAGAGGCTGAGTTACTAGGGTCATCCCCACTCCCGTGAAAGGTGACAACCTGGAGCCTGTTCTAGCGGCCACCTTCTCTGCTGTGTCGCCTATGACTGACCATGAGATGTCTATTCTCTCCGAGATTTTCGCTCGTGTCAGCTTAATGAACGCTAAGTTTGCTTATGACTCGTCTCAATTTAACTGCAATGCAATTCTGAATGACTATGAGGAATTTGACTTGAGTGACTACCCACCTCACCTAGCCAAAGACCTTGACAAATGGGATACCATAACCCCCATCATTGAGGAGACCGAACCTATTAACGTAGGAACCGACAACACACCTCAAGAACTTAGGATAGGGACAACCCTTGACCCCTCGGAAAGACAACATTTCATTAACCTCCTCCACGAATACAAGGATGTGTTCGCCTGGTCCTACAGAGATATGCCTGGGATTGACAGGGAAATTGCAGAGCACCGGATACCCATTAAGCCCGAAGCCAAACCCGTGAAGCAAAAGCTGCGCCGGATGCGTCCTGAATGGGCCCTGAAAATCAAGGAAGAAGTAGACAAACAGTTCAAGGCTGGTTTCATCAAGGTGTCTGAGTACTCTGACTGGGTAGCCAACATTGTTCCTGTACCGAAGAAAGACGGGAGAATTCGGGTTTGCGTCGAATTCAGGGATCTGAACTAGGCGAGTCCAAAGAACGACTTCACTTTACCACATGTTGACATTCTGGTGGACAATACTGCCGAACACGCCCTCCTATCATTCATGGATGGGTAAACTGGGTACAACCAGATTCAAATGGCTGAGGAGGACATGCACAAGACTGCATTCACTACACAGTGGGGTACATATTGCTACACGGTCATGCCTTTTGATCTCATCAACGCCGGAGCAACCTATCAAAGAACCACTACCACTCTCCTACATGATATGATGCACAAGGAGGTAGAGGTATATGTCGATGACATGATTGTCAAGTCAAGAGAACGGGACGGCCACATCAGCGTCCTTCGGAAATTCTTCGCTCGTCTGCGGAAATATAACATGAGACTAAATCCTCTGAAGTGTGCATTCGGAGTTACCTCCGGAAAACTCTGGGGACTTGTCGTCGGAAAAAGAGGCATTGAGATTGATCCAACCAAAATCAAAGCCCTTCAACAAATGCCACGATCCAAGAACGAGAAGGAGATTCGGGGATTTCTCGGTCAGGTTCAATACATCGGCCGCTTCAATGACAAGCTCACCATGATTTGTGAACCAATCTTCAAGAAACTGCGCACCTCCGATCACACCGATTGGGACGACGATTGCCAAAAAGCCTTCGACAGGATAAAGGAAATCCTATCCAAACCTCATGTCCTCATGCCATCTCAACCAGGGATCCCTTTATCCTTATACCTGACTGTTATCGACACAGCCATGGGAGCAATGCTAGCACAAACAGTCGACGGTGAAGAACGAGCCATCTACTACATCAGTAAAAAGTTCATTGAGTACGAGACAAGGTACACCCAACTGGAAAAGACATGCCTTGCCCTAGTATGGTCAACAAAGAAGCTGCGGCATTACATGCTCAGCTACACGGTCCACATCTACTCCAAGATGGACCCGGTCAAATATATCTTCGAAAAACCCGTACTAAATAGAAGGCTGCCTAGGTGGACACACATGCTGTCCGAGTTCGATCTCAAGTTTGTGCCCCTCAAGGTTATCAAGGGAAGAGCAGTCGCCGATTTCCTAGCAGAGAATCCCGTCAACGAAGATCCAACGACTGATACATGGTCACTTCCTGACGAGGACATCCTTTGTGCCGATTCCGACGCATGGGACCTATACTTCGACGGTGCATCTAACCTAAGAGGCTTCGGGGTAGGAATCCTTCTAATATCACCAGAGGGAGAACATGTTCCGATCTCGGTCAAACTAGACTTTGTCGTCACCAACAATGCCGCTGAATATGAAGCGTGCCTCATCGGCCTACGAGAAGCCATCACACTTGGCATCAAGAGACTGAGGGTCCACGGCGATTCCTCGCTCATCATCAATCAGGTGTCCGGATCATGGAAAATCCGAAGTGATAGCTTAGCTCCCTACCGAGCGAAAATCAATCGAGAGGCCGAGTTCTTCGACCAAATCGACTACTTCCACTTGCCACGATAAGAAAATCAATTTGCTGATGCCGTGGCAAAATTTGTCGCGCTCGTCAATATACCTGACGACATGACATCGATGCCCTTATATGTCGAGAGAAGAAGCAAGCCAGCTTACATTTGTGCCATCAACGACGACGAGGAAAGCCATGACGAACCTTGGTACCAAGCCATCCTCAACTACAAAACCAAAACTGAATTCCCTACCAACTCTGATCAAAGAGGACAAAGAGCCATCCGTTTACTTACATCAATTCGTGATAAACCAAGACCAATTATACAAAAGAACACCCCAAGGAATTCTCCTCCTTTGCATTGACCATCACAAAGCCAAAAAAGTCATGGGAGAGGTCCACGACGGAGAATGTGGCCCTCACATGAGCGTAATGATGCTTACCCGGAAGATCATGCGGCTAGGTTACTACTGGACCACCATGGAAGCCGATTGCCGTAACTACGTCAACATTACCATAATTGCCAAATCTTCGCCAACATACAGCACATACCACCATCCCTTTTATACACCATGATGTCACCCTGGCCTTCCTCAACCTGGGGCATCGACATCATCGGGAAAGTCAACCCGATAGGCACTAAGGGGCATTGCTTCGTCCTCGTTGCCATCGACTACTTCACCAAACGGGTGGAAGCACAGTCATATGCAATCTTGACCGCCAAACAAATGGCCAAGTTTATCCAAAACAACATCATCTGCAGATATGGGGTACCCCATGAAATCATCAGCGATCAAGGCTCTCACTTCCGGGCGGAAACTCAGGCCTTGCTGGACAAATACAAGATCAAACGACATCGATCATCCCCTTACCGTCCCCAAACCAACGGAGCGGTGGAGCCAGCTAACAAAACTCTTGTCACCATTATCAAGAAAATGCAAGACAACTACCGCGCTTGGCCGAGCAAACTCCCATTCGCACTCTGGGGATACCGAACCTCCATTCTAACACCGATAGGTGCAACACCCTTCTACCTAGCATACGCTATGGAGGCGGTTCAACCGGTAGAGTTAGAGGTCCCTTCTCTATGCATCCTACTGGAGAGTCAAGTCCCTGAGGCGGAATGGACCCGTCGAAGGTACGAGCAACTCACTTTTCTAGACGAGCGGCGGCTCAACGCCTTGCACAACGTCCAGCTATACCAACGACGTATACAACTGGCCGAGCGCCATTACTCGTCGATCCGAGGGGAAAATTCAAACCCAACTGGGCCGGGCCATACCTAGTCAAGAAAATACTTTTGGGGGGCGCAGTGAGACTGAGTGACCTAGATGGGGAGGATTTTACAAACCCGACCAACCTAGACCAACTCAAGAAATATTACCCTTGAACCATAGCAACCAACGACCTCAGCCTAGTTTTACAATTAGCAACCACCTCAACCCTTTTCAAGTCAAGTTCCTCAACGCGTTCTGATTTGAAATTGCATGTTTTATCGAGTCTAAGTTGCGGCACCTTGCCCGTTTTGAATGTCCTTTGATCTGTCAAAGGCAACATCTATTTGCTCTAAAACAAACAAAATCCCTGAACTACGAGCATGGTTTGATTTCACCTCTTCAGGTGGATACGTAGGCAGTCCCTCTTATACATGAGGGATATAACCACAAAACCCAATCAAATTCACAAAACATTTCGAACTACGATCATGGTTTGATTTCAACTCTTCAGGTGGATACGTAGGCAGTCCTTTCTTACACAAGAAGGATACAACCATCCCCATAATTAAAACAAAAAAACATCCCCATCAAAAAAAAGAAAGGGAAAACCATTCCCTTTCCCACAAAAATACAAAAGAAGCCTTTCTCCCTTCCCACAAAAATCCCACTTTCCCAAGTGCAAATGTCTAGGACGATTCAAATCGAATTGCCTTTACAAAATGGATAGAAGAAACAAGCGTTCACAATTTGGACACGAGTAATCCTCTTATTTAATTAATAATGGGAGGGATTACAGATTCAACAACAAATAAAGCTCGACGAGTCTACAACTTGTCAAAGCTAAGGTGTCGGCTAAAACACTCACATAATAAAACTAGCACAAAACACACAAAACATAGCTAGTACAACATAATAAAAATTCACAACAGTAATACAACATAATAATAAAGTAGGGTAATGGAGGTCTTCACTCGTCCATTCTACCCTTGCCTTTTCCTTCGAGGTACATCTTCCCCTTGTTCTTCTTGTTGGCCCGCCTAGCATGGATTTCCTCCTCGGAACGGATCCTCAACGGATCTACAACGGCAACGGCAACGGCCTCCGGTCTATTGCAAGACCCCATTTTCGGCCCAAAACGAGCCCATGCACGGCCCACTACATTTTTGGGACCCGAGCTTCTCCTCTTTGGTGGCCTCATCACATCGGGGCTAACTCCATCAATGTACTCCTGAAAGAAGGCACGGTTGACCTTGCCAACCTCTCGATACTTCAAGTCGACAACCTCGTCCTTACGGAATTTGGACCTCTCCTCCAAGGACGAAGCTCTTGACCACTTGACATAAGCGGGGGTCACCCATGTCATAGCAACGGGGTTTGGTACCTCCCAAAGCGGCCGAGTGGCCCACCACCTTTCGAAGACCTCCACAAGTGATGTGACCATAATTAACGCATATTTAGCCCCCGAATTAGCCTTGTTCCCATGTTTTTTAGTGCATATTTGGGTCATTTATTATCTTTAGTTCTTTGTTTTGCATATTCTTTGAGATTTTGATCCCTTGGTAGGAAAGGAGTAAGAATCTTTCATTTTCATGGCAAAACGAGACTAAATTGATCGAATCCAATGACCAAGCATCAAGGAGAGACAAGATTAGAAGGCCTTTGTTGTAGACACCTCGTTTCTGCACCTCCCGCAAACACCCGGTGATGATTGGGCCGCATGTTTGGTACGCGGAATGATTTGTGACAGTTCGTAAGTTTATCGTCAATTGATTGCACAAATACTAATGTCTACCTCTTAGTTGTCATCTACGCGCCGATACGGTCGTTTTGGCAGTAATTAGAGTACATTTGGAGTCCGGGTTAAAAAACCGACTTCATTTCCTAAAACCGTCAAATACCGAGTCAAAGCAATGTGCTTGTCTACCTAAGGTTAGGATGTCATAAAATGTTATGATTATATCTCATTTTG